>NW_016107360.1:5398983-5400232 GCF_001604975.1 Cebus imitator
AAAAAAAAAAAAAAAAAAAGATGGAGCCATATTCCTGAGGCCATTCTGTTGGTGGAGGCAATAATCATAAAAGAAATTCCCCAAGGGAATGGAGAATCTTTGAGTTTTAGGACATCAGAGTATAGTGGCTTCCACCTACTTTGAGATTTTTTTTTTTCTCCTCTATTGCCAGCTCTGGAATTGTCAATGTTAGTTTGTTAAGGGACTTAGCAGTTTCCATTCATACTTAAGCTATGTGGATTAGCTTACTGAGTTTTTCTCATTTCCCTCCAACTGAACGACTCCTTTGGAGACTCTGCTGGAAATTGGTGTTATCAAGAAAAGGGGTAACACAAGGAACCATCACCACTTTCACTGTGTCCTCAACAAGGACAAGTAGCATGTAAACTTTGCCAACACCTGCTTGATGGGTTAAATAACTGATCAAGTATGTTCGGTCAATTACCAGCATTGCAAAAAACAGCTCACTTTGACCTTCTGAGGGACCACAACTATTACTCCTCTACTTGACTTGCATATTTATATGGTTTGTTTGTTGTTTTATAACAACGGACCAACTGCTTTCTTTAAAAAATTTTTATCAAGATAAAAAAGTTAAACACCACAATCTTGACAAAGCCTGTTTTTCGCTCTATGCTTTCGAGATTAGAAAAGAGTATAACTTATGGTCTCTGAAACACAATTGCATCAGAAGCAAGACATAAGTCAGATAAGGTTGAATAGAAATGAGAAGGCAGAAGAGTATAGCTTGTTACATGACTGTGGTGGAATGCATGCCTAAGACATCTGCTGGCTAGAGTGATCAAGGCAGGAGTTGTAAGAAGACCTTGAATGGGTAGTATACAAAGAATGACAAATGAGAGAAGGAGAATTCTAGGCAGGAAAGAAGAGTGTCAAGGAAGGCACCATAGTGAATGTACAGCTTTTCTGGACCACAGAAAGATTGAGTTTCTATACCAGAGCCAGTCAGTTTAGCTTTGAGTATGAAATTCAGATATTTCTACTGTGTTTTGCAAGCACTGGGGAGACACTGAAGACTGCACAGGTAAATGTTATGAAGAATGTGGAATTCTTTGACTATAATCTGGCAGATGTGGGAGGGAGGGATTAGAAAAGGGAAGACAGGGTCTGGGCACGGTGGCTCACACCTGTAATCCGAGCACTTTGGGAGGCCAAGGCAGGCAGACCACTTGAGCTCAGGAGTTTGAGACCTGCCTGGCCAACATGGTGAAATCCTGTCTCTAATAAA
>NW_016107360.1:5400441-5494623 GCF_001604975.1 Cebus imitator
AAAAAAAAAAAAAAAAAAAAAAGAAAGAAAAGAAAAGGGAAGACAGGAAGTGATTGCACTGCAGAGGCCACAGCATCCCAAATTAGGATGGAGGTAGTGGAGAGAGCAGGAAGGGAGTAGCAAGATAGTGATGATCAAGTATTTTCCCTGTGAAAACTCATTGAAGCTTTCATATTTCTTCATTGTATTTCATGGGGAAAAAAATTACAATACTGTCTTCAGCAAGTTCAAAATGCAGATCATGATACAGTTCTGATTTTTTCTTACCTGAAGAGTAATATTAAAAGCTTGGCAGTTATATATTCAGTATAATCCAGAATCCATTCTCTTCATTGCATGTAATATGGATAAGTAAAATATGCTTCCTGTGAATGATTTGTTAGTAAGTATATCAATAATAATGTATAAAGGAAACATATCTAAAATTTAATCAGGGTTTCTGATTATAAACTATATGAATCAGTAAGATAACATACTTGGAGTAGAATCTTCAACTCAATGTTCAGATACTAGCCTTTAAATTAAATTTAGTCATCAAATCAGGTCATAAAATGTCATAGCCTAATTCTCACCTCATGACTGAGAGGGTAACTAAAGACAGAGAAATGATTTCTCACCTCTCATCCTTGCCTCTCTCTTCACCCGAATCTTGATTATGGCAAAAGCCATATTGCGAGCTACTTGGTGGCTGAGCAAGTCTTTCTTAACCTTTTATTTATTCTCATACATATAAATCTGAATGAGGCAAAAGGCAACATTACTAACTGCCAACTTTATCTAACACATAAAGTCCCTTCCTTGCTCCGTGCTCTGGTTGGGATCACAGAACCCAAAGAAATATGAGAACCAACAACCCTAACAGATAAAGGGATAGAGAATGAGGAGCGGCTGCTTTTCTTCCATCACACCCCTCAACATCCCTCCCAATGGGCTGGGCTTTCTCCATCTACAGGAAAAATTATTTCAATCCTTTAAAAAAAGGTTTAGCTATGTTCTCATTTTCAGCTCTTAGGGCTCAAAATTACTTTATAGTTAAGGCAGTTTTTAAACGCTTAGCTTTTTTAAGGCAGATATCATGTTTTACTTATTTTAAATGCCATTTTCTTTGTTCTATCCTTTTAATACCTACCTTGACACTAGAAAACAGCAGACACTTGATTGATATTTATTGAGAAGAGTTTCTTAATCATACTTTTTGAAAGATATAGATTGAAAACACATAAACCGAAAGAATCAGGAGCCAAGATAATTTTAATAAATTATGCATTTGGCTTTCAGGTTTAGTAAATAGCCACTGTAGTATCCCTTTGAGGAGACCACTGGGCCATGTGATTTTAGACACTAGCTGATGCTGAAATATCCTATTCGTTGCAATCTGACAAAATGCAACAGAGGGTGAGTCCTTATTGAATGGCCCTCAGATGGTTAATTTTGTTTTCTGATGGCAGATACCAAAGCTACAGCAAAGCTGTTTGTGTTGTTCAAAGAGCCTTTTCAATTTTTAATTTGACAAGACAGTTACATGGTCTATGATACATGCAGACAAGCAGTTATCTCTTATCATCAACTTCTTCGGTACTTTTCAACCCATCTTGGCTGAAAGCGGCTCTATTGTAGGTACTTTTTCTGGCTCTAGCCTACATGTTGTGTGGTTCAATGACAAGATCCCTGATAAACTGGAACAGAGAATGAGGAAATGGACTTTTAAATGATCAACTGATTGTTCACTTCCCTAGGCTTAGTTTCTGCCTGACAGACTTATTAAAGAAAGGGGTCACACAAAGAAAACTCAGAATAAGTCCTCCAGGTCCTGGTCAAATGAGAATTACGGAGCCAGAGGGCACGTCAGAGGTCACCTCATCTGACTTTGCCATTTTAGGGCAAGGAAACTGACACTCAGAGAATTAGATGACTCATCCAAGGTCATGCAGCTCATGTTAGAGCCAGGACTAGAATTCAGCTTGTATAAGCTGTTTTCTTGCTGACATTTTTGCTGACTGATGTTAGGGAAATCAAGAAGAAAGAAACAGAGTTGTCCTCGTTTTTCATAAACTTTCCCAAGAATAACATTGTGTGAGGGATTACTGTGAGGGTTCTTGGATTCCATAGCTAAATAGCCATTTTAAATGGGTGGGATACCGGGAGGAACACTGGATGTGAATTTAGACTTGGTGGGTTTTATATAAAACCATTGCTATAATTTTTTGAGCATCTATCATTTGCTAGACATTATGCATACATTATTTTAATCTTCACAATGAATCTGGAAGGAGCCCTATTTTGTAGAAGAAAGGCTGAGCCTTAGGGAGTTTAGGAATCTTTCCTGGCGTCATGCAGGTTTTCAAATCCAGTGTTTGACTGATTCCCACAACCCTACTCTTTCCCCTGGACCACACTACACGTATTAATAATGTGCCCTTTGGCAAGTTATGTAATGTCTCAAAACCCCAGTTTCCTCAACTGTAAAATGAATACACTAATATTCGTCCTAGCATTGGTGTATAATGAAATGAGAAATAATGTATGCATATAGAGTACCTGGTTTTAGACTTGACACACAGAAGATATTCAACAAAAGCTAGTTCCATTCTACACCTATATCCCTCTCCTATTTGAATTTTTTAGCAGGATTTACATTTGGAACTATACTGACTTGTGTTGAAGACAGTAAGTAGAAACACTTGCAAGGTATCAGAAAAGGTCAGAAATTGATTAAATATTTTAGATGATAATCCCAAACTGTCATAATGACCTGATGGTAAAATTTAGATGGTAGAGAACAGGCTCCAGGCCTGTTTTCTCAGAGTGAAATAATTAACTCAACCATAGTCAAAGAAAGGACTAACTCTAATTCAGCATCCTAAGTTGAAATGCAGGTAGGGTTTCCAGAAAAACATGTTCAATATTGAAGTAAAATATTACCTTCATTGGGCAGTGGATTTTTTTCTAAGTCTGCTTTATTGATCCTGCCCTGTGTGTTCTATACAAAGTGAAAAGATGCAGGCATATCCATTTGAAAATTGCAAGTAGGCATCAGAAATTATTTGACCATTTCTTGAAGCAATGTACATTCTTTTCTACTACACTTCTGAAATTATAGTCTAAGTATAAATGTGATTTAATTTACAAAAATCCAATTTGCATGCAATGTTTCAGAAATACCTCTATTGTATTTAGCCAAGAACACTTTTTATAGTTGATAGCAATCAAAGAGGTATATATTAAGAGGATAACAATGAAATGAAAACACAAATTTAAAAAATGTCATGCTTGACTCAGTTCCCCAAAGAAAGAGTGGAGGACTGATAAGGAAAATCACAATGGAACAAAAGAAGATCAGCAAGTGTTTAGATTTGGTAACTGAACCTAGGAAAAGTCATTACACAAATTCCTGAATGAAAAACTGTGTGTTTATGATTGAAATATGAGCAGACAACTTCTTTCAAACATTTTATCACACAACACTTGAAAGAAAGATGACTTCTAAGCAAAAAGCTGTGTTGTCTAGAATGTAAGTTCCAAGATGGGGCTGGTCTGTGTCATTTATTGCTTTTTCTGTTACATTAGCATAGTGTTTTGTCCAGAGGGAGTATTTAACAAATAATTATTACATTAGCGAAAACAAGGAATAAGGTCTAATCTGTGGTAGAAGAAAAGTTCACTAGAGAGCTGCTGAATAAAGATTTGGCCCAAAATGTGCATGGTATAAGGTAAAGAATCCCTAAGGCCTTGAGAGTTTACCACTTGCCCCAGTGTGCCCTGGATGTGAGACATGAAGTTAAAGGAGATTATTTTGGAACTTTAAGACTTAATGATTGCCCTGCTGGGTTTCGAACTTGCATGGGACCTGTGGCCTTTTTCTTTTGTTTGATTTCTCCCTTTTGGAACAGTAATATTTTATTCACATTGTATCTAGGAAGTAACTAACTTGTTTTTTATTTTACATGCTCATAGGTGGAAGGGACTACTAGCCTTGTCTCAGATGAGTCTTGGGACTTTGGACTTTTGAGTAATGCTGCAAGGAGTTAAAACTTAGGGGAACTATTGGGAAAAGTCTATTATATTTGGCAATGTGAGAGGGACATGAGGTTTGGATGGGCCAGGAGTAGAATAATACGGTTTGCATCTGTGTCCGCACCAAACCTCATGTCAAACTGTAATCTCTAGTGTTGGAGTAGGACTTGGTGGGAGGTGACTGGATCATGGGAGCACAGTTCTCATGAATGGTTTAGTACCTTCCCCCCTTGGTACTGTATGGTGATAGTGTTCTTATGACATCTGGTCATTTAAAAGTGTGTAGCACCTCCCCCCTCTCTCTCTTCCTCCTAATCTGGCCATGTGAAGTGTCTCACTCCCCCTTTGCCTTCGCCATGATTGGAAGCTTCTAAGGCCTCCCCAGAAGCAGAAGGAGCTACACTTCCTATATAGTCTCCAGAACTGTGAGCAAATTAAACCTCTTTTCTTTAGAAATTACCCAGTTTCAGATATTTCTTTATAGCAGTGTGAGAACTGACTAATACACAGAGGGTTCTATGTTAGTGTCATTGTGCGGGTTTTTCTGTGGGTAACGCAAGACAGAAAAATCTGCCTAAACACATTTTATACTACAATATCATCTTCCCAATGCCTAGCATCCTTTTCCACTGGACATTAGTTCAGAGTTTGCCTACTATTCTTCCCCACGAAGGAGGTAAATTACAGCTACAGCATGTATTTCAAAATAAATTTTCTTTTTTCTTTTTTCTTTTTTTTGAGACAGAGTCTCACTCTGTCTCCCCGGCTGTAGTACAATGGTGCCATCTAGGCTCACTTCAACCTCCACCTCCAGGGTTCAAGCAATTCTCCTGCCTCGGCCTCCTGAGTAGCTGGGACTGCAGGCACATGCCACCACACCTGGCTAATTTTCTTTTAGTAGGGACAGGGTTTCACCATATTGACTAGGATGGTCTCGATATCCTGACCTCATGATCCGCCCACCTCGGCCTCCCAAAGTACTGGGATTACAGGCATGAGCCACTACACCTGGCCCTAAAATAAACTTTATATAAAATATCCCTAGTCCTTGTCTACAAGTTACCAATTAAGGAGTGATTCTAGGACAAGTCACTTTAATAGTAGAAATAGAAGGTGCTCCAGAAAAGTGATGTCCCAATTTTTGTATAAATAATACTTCTCTGATTTAAAGGATTTTCAGAATTCTCCATGGAATTAATCAGCATACATTCTGCAATTTAAAATACATTGTTATTATTGTAGTGCAGTAATTGGGTTGAATGGCTTATATACCAAACGATTTGCCTTTCTAAAAGGCCTTCCCATTTAGGATATGGAGCTGTTATACCTCCTAAGCACATAGACACACTCTTGGGATTCAGTCTAGTCTTCACAGGGCCCAAGATTAGATTGTGATGCAAAATTTGAGACTTTAAAGATGAATTTTTTTGTTCCTTATGTGTCCCAGCCCATTCTTCCACGTTGCAGCTGACTCCCCATCTTTACTATATCGAAACTTTCTCCATTTTCTGGGCACTTTGTATTACATCTCCAGAATGCTGTAATCTTACCTGTCCTATCAGTAGAGTTCTGATCCTGTTCCAAACCTACATCCACTAAATGCTGGATGAACTTTCTGTAAAGACAGCTGGCTCCCAGTCCCACTCGGTAATCAGTGGGGAAAATGGAGCATTTCTTCCTACTTGCAGACCAAATAATGGCCATCGAGAAGAGGAGCTGCAGGCCCAGACTCAGAGAAGACTAGTATTGCTCAGCATCCTCTTAGAGAATTGTGTAGGACAGGGCATAAGAAAGAGGAACAAAGACATTTTTTTTTTAAAGTTTTAAAAATGGAATAAACTATTGTACCAGAGGAGGTAATTTATCCAAAGTCATTCCGGTAGCACAAATGAGTAAGTTATTGACATACATGATTGCAGACTTAGCCCAGCACTTCACAATCACTACCTGGCCAATCCTTGTCGGAACTGTTAAAAGCAGACAGGCAGGAAGATGCCTTCCTGGAAGCCATGGAAATGTTTGGTTCCATGTCTCAATGTTTTGGAAGTGTTGGTCTTGTTTCCTCAGCTAGAATACAAGCTCTTTCAAAAAATGAGCCACATCTGGGTGGGTCAACAGAATTCTAAAGTGACTTTGTAATCTCTGATTCCTTTTGTTATGCCAGAATAATCTCTTCCCCTCTGAATATGGGCTGGACATCAGACTTGCTTCTGACTATTAGAATATGGTAATGCAGATGAAATGAAAGGAGATTATTCTTCTAGGCTTAAACAAGCAGAGAGCCATGTTGGAAACTGCCCATGAAGAGCGTCACATGTCAGGGAACTGCATTTAGTTGCTGAGAGCAGCCCCCAGCCAACAGCTGGCCAGCAAAAACTATGAGGACTCAGTCCCCCAATTACAAGGAGGTGAATTCTCCCAATCATTAGAGAAGTCTTTGAAACAGATCTTCCCCTAGGCAAATCTCCAGATAAGAACACACCTTTGCCAATGCCTTGCTTGAAGCCTGGTGAAACCTTGTACAGAGAACACACATAAGCGTCTGGACTCCTGACCCACAAAAACTGTGAGATAACAAGTATTTGTTGTGTTCAGGCATGGAATTGTGGCAATTCACTTTGCAGCAATAGAGATGGGGAAGTCAACCTCTCCTTCCAAAGGATTTGCTGCTTGAACCCATGGTGGACAGAACAATTGAGGGGTTGCAACCTCCATGTTAAGATGGGTTAGGTACCAGGATATGGGGTAGGTGAGAGTATAAATGCCAGTGAGAGTGTAATTGCCCAATGGGTTCTTCCTGCTCACCAGGAAAGGAAAAAGCAGTTTACTGACACTGTGGTACTGCAGTAAAGAGTTTCATTTATGTGAGAGGCCAGCCATATGAGAGATGGAGTTATTGCTCAAATTAGTCTCCTAGAAAGCTTGGAGGTTAAGGTTTTTCAAGGATATTTTTGTGCGCAGGGGACTTGGGAATGGGTGCTGTTAATTGGTTGGGGGTGCAATCATTAGGGTGTGGAAATTGGTCTTTGTGTGCTGTCTGCCTCTTGGGGGCCATCGTATCAGTTGAGTCATGAGTCACAAGTCTGGGTGAGATCAGTCTAAAAACATCTCAAAGGACTAATCTTAGGTTTTACAATAGTGATGTTATCTATAGGAACAACTGGGGAAGTCACAAATCTTGTGACTTCTAGCCATATGACACCTGAGTAGTAAGGGAGTATAGAAAATACACTACACATTTTAGCAAAATTCAGGCCACTAACATAATCCTAATATCATGGCCTTTCACTAGTTTTACAAAGGCAGTTTCAACACCTGAATAAAGAGTTGGTTAGTTTTAGGGAGGGACAATTAATATCTTTGCTTTAAGGTTAAACTATAAACTAAATTCCTCCCATGGGTTACCTTGGCCAACGCCCAGGAAAAAACAAGGACAGTCACCCTGAGAAGCTAGAAGCAAGACTGAGTCAGCTATGCTAGATTTCTCTTACTGTCATATCTTTGCAAAGGTGGTTTCAAGAGGCTTGCCTAGTCAAAGCACCTGCCAAACACACATGGTGATGCCAGCTTCAAGTTGGTACAGCCACCACCATGCCCCACCTGGAGACCCCCTGAGGCACACACAATCAGACCCCGACCTTCCCCATGCTCACAACCAGGTAACTGGGGTAAGCCACAGAAAAAGGTAGTTTCTGAGAAACTAGAAGGTGGTTGGGAGAAGCCAGGGCACCAGAGTGTGTCCAAGAACCCATCCCTGGTAAGTTGGGAGTGACAGGAATTAGGACCATGCAGAGCCAAGGCTCCTTTTTATTATCAGACTTCACTGCGAAAACACAAAATCAAAGATAAGGAGAATTTTAAGACAATAGGCCCAGAGCATTAAATCTTAACTGTGGGCCTTTGTAAGCACAAGACCTTGTGTGACTGCACTGATCACAAGCCCTTGGAGCCACCTAGCTTGATGGGAGAACCAATTAGAAGGGTGTGGAGGAGGTATGTTCTATATACTGATTTTACTCCTCTCTATTCAGTCCCTCCAACTCCAATACTGTCGTTTACTTTCTCTACACTCCCTCTATCCCATGAATTTTTATACGCCCTTGGGATTGGGCATGGAATTGTGGGGAGCTTCTTCCAACTCGTGCTTTGAGTCTTCTTTCTGGTGCATCAGACAATTTCTATCTACTTTGCAGTGGTAAGACCCCCCACCCCTGCTGCCACCTGAAAAAGTGATTCTTCCTGGTCTAGCTAAAATGGAAGAAAAGTCCCAGGGTAAAAATAAAATACTTGCAATGAAAGGTATAATTGTTTGGTATATAAAAATTATTTTCATCTGCAGGATTTCTATCACTTTACCATGAAAATCAGTGTCTGTCTATGCGCGGGCACACGCATGCTCACAGGTACATGAGCACATGCAGGAATGTATACCTTTTCATGTATGCAAATGAGTTTTACTGAAGAGACCAAAAAATACATGAGAAGCACACATTTAAATTCCGACTTTACTGTCACACAGAATAGCCCTTTTTGATATTTACTACTATTGGGGAAGTTTTTGGATGAGCTCAGTAAGCCATATTTTGCTTTTTCAAATTGGTCATTGTATTACTCCATTCTCACACTGCTAATAAAGACATAACCGAGGCTGGCTAAAGAGGTTTAATTGACTCACAGTTCTGCTGGGCTGGGGAGGCCTCAGGAAACTTACAATTATGGTGGGAGGGGAAACAAACACATCTTTCTTCACATGGCAATGTGAAGTGCCAATGAAAGGGGGAAAAGCTCCTTCTAAAACCATCAGATCTTGTGAGAACTCACTCACTATCACAAGAACAGTGTAGATTAACCACTCCCATGATTCACTTTTCTCCCACTGGCTCCCTCCTATGACACATGGGAATTATGAGAACTACAATTCAAGATGAGATTTGGGTGGGGACACAGCTAAACCATACCAGCCATAATAATGTGTGTGTGTGTGTGTGTGTGTGTGTGCACGTATTTTTTTTTTAAACAAATACCTCTTAACAGGACTGAATCTTGGGTCTCTACCCACTACTTCACTTCAAGCAAAGATGTTTGATACATAATCCAGTAACATGATTTGATTTTCAAAAGGCCATTAGACTGTCCACAGAGTAATCCTGTAAATATTTCTGCTATTAAGACATCTGTTTCCTTTATTTAGAAATCCCAGAAAGAATGGAATCTAAGTATTTAAATGTCTCATAGAAAAAAAAAATCTGACAATTGGAAAATGTCTTAAAAGCCTATAAAGCCTGGTGCTAGATAATCAGAATCAGATAATAGAATTCATTTTTATTAAAGCATTTCAAATGATCAAGTCACTGATGCGTTTTAACACTATAATGACATAATACCCTTTCCCCAACTCTTCAGAGAGGCAAAATGTTCACAGTTTAAGCAAGTTCAACTGCACACAATGTTTTCATAAACACAGGAATATTAATCCATAAGAAATACTCCTGGTATGAATGATGAGATTTTGAGAAAGCATCATTTTGGTATAAAATGATCTAGTTGCCTGTGGTTATAAATTACTTCAGGCCCAGTTATCTTTCCCTTCCTTCCCCAGGTTCTCTTTCTCCCTGATGACAAAGGGAGTTCTGAGCATGGAAGAAATGAACCAAATCATGAGGTGAACAAGAACCTGACCTTACCTAATTTTTTTCTCCCCATTGAAAACCCCCCATCCTTTTGTTGTGTGTATCGAGAGTGTGGCAGGAGGTAATCAACAGAGAGGCACAGACACTTGAAGCAAAGACAGAACAACATCTGCTGCCAGGAAGTAATCTCAACTTTCAGCTTGAATTCCAGCCCTAACACTTATCCTCATAAGAATGAAAAACGAAGTGAACAGCAATGATTTACTCTCGGTGCGAGAACTAAGTTGTCCAAAGACCCAATGCAGTGGCCCTGTCGATAAAGGATGCTGGGGCAATGTAATCATTATTATACAGAGGGGATATCTGACTTCTGTGCCCTATAGATGGCTATCGAATACAGTAACCTCATGCAAAACTGGGTGGCTTGAAAAGACTCATTTGCATGGAAAATGCCAGAAGAACTACTGTCTACTGTCTACTGTCTATGCTTCGCTGATCTAGCGTCTCCTTATTATAAATTCAGAACAGGCTCTAGCCCAGGCTGGAGAGCAGAGGAGCAATCAGAGCTCTCAGCACCCTCAACCCCCTGGGCAATCCTCCCATCTCAGCCTCCTGAGTAGCTGGATTAGAGGTGCACCACCACACCTGGCCAAATTTTTTATTTTTTTTATAGAGACAGGGTCTCCTTATATTGCCCAGACTGATCTGGAACTCTTGAGCTCAAGTGATCCTCCTGCCCTGGACTCCCAAAGTGATGGAATTACAGGCTTGAGCCCCAGGGCCCATTGGAATCTTTCTTTAGTCCATGGAGGACTAACTCAGCACACTGCCATGAAGAGACGGTATAGCAGAAGGTCAGAGCATTTGTTCTATAATGAGACACAACCTGGTTTAAAATTCTGCCACTACCTCATAACAGCTGTAGGATATTGAGTAAGCCACTTAACTCCTCAAAAATCAATTTGCTAATCTGTAAAATGAGTCTACTGAGAACACCTTCCTTTTGGAGTATTGCAAGGGTTAAAATTAAGTTTATGTGAAGGCCTAACTCAGTGCCTGGCACATGGGAAGGACACAATACAAGTTGGCTCAGTGTCATGACCACTAATGATTGCTTATACAATTCATATGTTGTCCACCATTTTTTTTTACATGCCCATAAACCCAATGAGACAGACTCCTGGTCTTTTTAAATGTTTTATAAATTGTCCTATGTATCTCTGCTGATTTATAAATAACAAAAATAATAACAATGCATGTATAATCACTTGCAAGTGGATTTCTTAAAGTTTACATGACACTGGAATCATTACAAGTTAATTGGGATCTTGATGTTATATAAATGTTCTTTAGCAGATCCTTCCAGCTGCTATATGTGCTCTCCCGGTTTTTTCCCTTTTCTTTTCCACGTTATTCCACCTCTAGGAGCAGGAGTCAGCAGCTAGAATCACCACAGGACCTGACTGTTGGCTGTAGGGCCCAGATGGCAAAAGCCTGAAAATGTTTCTGGCAAATACCTTCACAAGCTGTACTATGTGTATATGTGTGTGTGTGCACGCACACACACGCATGCTCCTCCTTTTTATTGGTACTTGAGCTAAATGCCCAGCAGCCGCTTCTTGCATGGATTCCTTTCAAACTACAGTTGGTGCCTGTGAAAATGGCTTTGGCTCCAGTATCTTATAAGTGACTGTCTATCATGAAGAATTTTCCCATTGCTAATGATTTCTATTTTTATGAATACTTGAAAATACATGTCTCACATAAGAGTTTTGACCTCCTTTTATCTTTCCAGTGGAAATTCTTTCATAAAGAAGTGTCATCTTTTTATACAATTATGCTTTGTGAGGGGCTATTTATAGCACTATGAAAATTAAAGAACGTAGTACTCCTTTTGACTTTCAGAAAAATTGTGAAGCATCAAATTGCATGTCAAAGGGAAAATGACCTCATGAAAAAAGCAACAGGCCTTACTATTTTCCACTGTCCCTTATAGCTCCCACTCCCCAAATACATGGAGGATGAGTAGTCATTACCCTCCAATAAAATAAAACTACTGTAAAAAATAAAACTATACTTTATCTTGCTTGATGCAATAGATATGCTGCTGGAAGAGGGGCATTTTAAATGCACCATAAGGATTACAGAGTTGTTTTCCAAATAGAAACCACTGGAGAATGCTTTCTGAAAGAAATGATTCTGGAGCTGACTATCCAGAACCTGATATGAATGGATTATTAACTAGAATTTTCTCACACTGCTATTCCTTAAAGTTGGGATCACCTATTAAAAGGCTAGATATATTACATGACTTCAAAGCTCTCAGGCCATGCATGAGCACTCTTTGTAGATATTTACTCTCTATCCTCTCTCTCTTTCTCTCAATCATGATTTCTGTGATTTTCAGAAACAGTAAGATTTTCATCCTACTTAAAAACTGAAAATATACTAAACCAAAGAAATAACTAAATGTCCTCATTTAAATGTCAAAAGCAAACTCCACAATATACCAGAGGTGAAAAGAAAGACTAGTTCAAGGTGTTGGAATCCTCAACAAGTAAGAAATGTCTCTTTTAAAATGTAGTCAAAACAATAAATAAAGCTTATAGGACTTGCTCATACAGTCGATCCTCTGTATCCATGGACTCTGCATTCATGGATTCAACCAACCCAAGATTGAAAATATTTGGAAAAAAACATTGCATCTATACTGAACAATATAGACTTTTTTCCTTGTCATTATTTCCTGAACAATACAGTATAATAATTGTTTACATAGTTGTATTAGGTATCATAAGTAACCTAGAGATGATTTAAAGTATATAGGAGGATGGGCATAGGTTGTATGAAAATACTATCCCATTTTATACCAGAGACTTAAGTATCTGTGAATTTTAATATCCAAAAGAGGTCCTGGAACCAATTCTCCTCAGTGACCGAGGTACGACTGTATATTTTGTATTAATCAGGGTGTAGAAAATTTACTTCTGGGAAAACAAAAGATATCAAGACTTTCTCTTGTGTGAATTTTTAATAAGTTTTGCACAAGAAGTTTAAAAAGTCTCCCCAGGAGACCTGGAGTATCCAGCGTCAAGGGAAGGTCAAGATCAGGTGCCGAAATGATTCATTCTACAGGAAGAATCGCTGTGAATTTGTTTAGCCTGAATCCTAGGCTAAATAAATATTTTGGAAGCTGAATCTGTCTGATAGATCCTGACTCAAATACATGAATGCTTATAGGGACTTTATTTGTAATCTCCAAAAACTGCAAACAACTCAAATGTCTTTTGGTGCATAAATGCACAAACTGTGGTTTATCCATACAAGGGATAATACTCATCAGTTGAAAGGAACTACTGACACACAAAACAACATGGATGTATCCCAAATGCAGGTCAAAGCAAAAATGCCCAATTCTGTATGATTTCACTTACATGGCATTTGGTAAAAGCAAGACTCTAAAGAAAAGAGACTAGTTGCTGTCGGGGGTTTGGGGGCCTGGGGTCTGACTACAAAGTGGCATGGAAGAACTTTCTGGGCTGATAGACCTGTTATTGATGGTAGTGTTGGTTACATAATTGTATGTATTTGTATAATCTTGCAGAACTATATACTTTTTTAAAAGGTGAATTTTACTTATATAAATTACACCTGAATAAAAAAAAATTAAGAACCCATTCCATTAAAAAAATTAAAATGATAAAAAAGTTAATGGTAACATATATTTAAGCTAGTGATAAGTTTGACAAATTTGTTTATAAATATCCTTTATAAATATTTTCAGTATATTAAAAAGAAGAAAAAGAAAGAAGAAAGAAGAAAGAGAAGAAGAAAAGAAGAAGAAGAAAGAAGGAAGGAGGAGGAAGGGAGCAAGGAAGGAAGGAAGGAAGGAAGGAAGGAAGGAAGGAAGGAAGGAGGGAAGGAAGGAAGGAGGGGGAGGGGGAGGGGGAGGAAAATGGTGTGGCTTAAAAAAAAAAAATCTGATGCCACCTTAGTGCCTGGCTCTTTTTGTGGTAGAGTTTCTCATTCTGATGTTACTGGTGATAACGACTCCAGGCCTGTCACACATCTCTGGAGATTTAACCCCCAAGACATTTCTTATATTCTAAGTAGTCGTAGTGGCAGAGTTCTTCAGAAGCCCCAAGAATACCTAGGCACAGTCTCAAAGACTAGGAATGGTTCCAGACCACTCATAGGATGCCCAATAGTTTATTTATTTATTTATTTATTTAGAGACAGAGTCTCACTCTGTCACCAAGCTGGAGTGCAGTGGCACAATCTCAGATCATTACAACCTCCACCTCCCAGGTTCAAGTGATTTTCCTGCCTCAGCCTCCCAAGTAGCTGGGACTACAAGCATGCACCACCACACCCGGCTAATTTTTGTATTTTTAGTAGAGACAGGTTTCACCATGTTGACCAGGATGGTCTCCATCTCTTCACCTTGTGATCCATCCACCTCAGCCCTCCAAAGGGCTGGAATCACAGGCAAACTTTTTTTACAAACCTCCCAAGTCAATACATGAACAACAACAAAAAGAGTATGTATCCTTTGGAAGATCTTGAAAGTGCTTCAATAAACAGATGAGAATAATTTGTAATTAGCTTGGTAATTTGGGGGCATGCATGCAAAGTGGATGCTACTAAAGTGACTTTTAATGTACTTGAAAAACAGTTTGCCTTTTCCGTAGAGGAGGCTGAATAGTTTTCTCTTTAGTCCTGTTGACACTATTAATTTGCTTTGCAACCTCTTCTGCCCCTCCTCTTTTTCTTCCATCTCTATTGCAAACAGAAGCGAGGAAAGCAAGGCTTGGAGAGCTCTTGTAGAGAGAGCCATTTGCTCTGGCTCAAGCAAGTAGCAAGGCCAATCAGCCTGAAATCTGAATTTTTCAGACACATAATAGACCGTTGGCTTATCAAAGCCTCTTATCTGATTGGAAAAAATCAAAGGTAAACTTCAGGGCTCATGGAATTAAAAGACAAATGAGATGTCATAATTATCAAAGTGGCTAATTTAGAAAATTAAGCTGTTCACATAGGTGACATAATTGCTTGTCACAATCACTCTTTTTCTCATTAGTTTCTTCCACTCAGCACCTACATGCTGCGGAACAGTCTCTGGCCTTGCTAACCAGTATGGGTGTTCTTTTGTGGTTTAGCATCAGGTAATTCTCTCAACTCCTATAAACAATGCGGAGATTTACTCAAAGAACAGTTCCAGAAAATCCCAGTCTTTCATGATATTTATTTTAAATTTGAGACCAAGCATTCTGTCAAAATAATTAGTTACTTCTCAAGAGGATTTATAAAGTTGATACAGCATACTAACATTTCTTGGAAAACATTAAGGGTTTTGGTACATAGCAATATTTTAAAACCTCAGAGATAATATAAAATTTGTTTTTAATTGTCTTCCCAAATTCTGCATAGAAGGAAAAGAAATATATTTTCAAGATAGTTTGTTTTATTTGCCTAATGTTTTATTATTCGATTTCTATAATCCAGCAGAATGTAAATAAATTCACTGTAAGAGAGTTATTTGTAAGAATGACCATGACACTTTTTATAATATCTTAGCAAGCTCAGAAAATACTAAGGATAAGGTCTAAGAAAGGAAATCAGTATGGTTTTGTGCTTCTAAAGCGTACCATTGTAGAAGACCAAGATTAAATATTTTGGACGAAAATCATGAATATGAGATTGACGAAAGCCTACTGTTCTGTAGAGTTGTAGAATACGGCTGATCTGACTTATAGAGGGACTCCCTGGATGTTACTCATTTGAAGAGATAGTTCATCCTGAATGCATACAGTGCAGCTGTCATCTGTGTTCTGAAATATTATGTAATGATAGTGTTTTTATTTCATTAACATTGATTTAGTCAAGTAATTGTGTTACAAGAGCTATTATGGTCACATACTAAAAAGCAAAAGCTCGGAAGCAAAAGCAAAAAAAAAAAAAAAAAAAAAAGAGAAAATCCAATCAGATCCCTAAATGCATGGGGTTACTGTAAGCTCTGCTTCTATTCATTACTGAACCTGAAGTGGTAAAGTCTAAGGACCTATAGACATAGAATTATATAGACAGTTTATCCCCCACAGCAATAGAGACAAGCTCAATTACATGAAGGCTAGGCTTAATTCCCTTGATACTCACAGTTGCAATCTTTGATTTAAAAAAAAATAAAAGGTACATGGAATGCTCTAAACAGACAAAGCTGAAGACTAAGAAAGAAAAGAGAGTGTGGACAAGTTGTCTAAGCTTTCTTTGTCCATTATACCTGCAGTCTTCAATAATACAGCAGAGCCCTTGAGTTGAGTTTATTATGGTTTTCTAATAAGAAAGACAGTGTGCCAATCTATGACAGAGGAGATATTAGGGTAGAATTCTTAGAAACAAAGAAAGGGATCAAAAAGCCTGAGAGAAGATAGTCGATTGCAGGTGAGTTGGTAATGGGCTTCAGTGAAGCAGGCGCAATGCGTGGCAACATCTTTGAGATGTCTCAGTGGAGAATCGAGAACTAAAGGAACACCTGCCAGTTAAAGATGGAAACTACGCTTAGCTGTTTTCAGCAATTTGGCCATTCATTTGGCTCACATCATTTGAACTATTCATGAAATTCAGTGGTGTTTTAGTGCAATGGTTTCAAATCGTGCTCTATTGAGTCTTAGACATTTTGAGTGAGGAAGGCAAAATAGACAGTGCCCTGTCTTTCAACTCCTCCTGCTTCAACCAGCACAACTGTGCTCTCATCTTTTTATACAGTTGGATTCCATTTAAGGGTGCATTTGAAGATAAAGCTTCATGGCTAAAAAACTGCTGCTTCAGTGAGTCGGCCAGTGTGTGGCTAGAAGATCATATCCTTGTGATGGTAAAGTAACAATGATATTGCACAGTAAGTAACATATTATCTATATTTTCACCCAAGGCAAATCTGTTGTCAACTCAGAAAGTTACTCCCAACATTCATTGGACAAATATTTATTGAATTCTCCACTGTTCATTACCTTCCCCTCGGGTGGGCCATAGGTCACACTAAGACAAGACAAGACATTCATCTGGTAACTAGAACTGCTCATTTAAGCTATCCGCTGTAGCTGTGGTTAGCCTGTCTTTCCCATCTCCCAGCCAGAAACCAACTCGTAACCTTTGGGTTGCATTATTAGCAAGTCCCTGCCTCATTAGTATCTGTGATGAACTAAATGATATCTTAACAGAAATGGAAGAAACCTAGAGAATACGTGTTTTCTGCTGATAATTTCAGGTGGTGGCAATGAAGAAAATAATACATGATGTCTCAATATTTTCACATTTACAAAACAAAGCTTGTACATGATATTAGTAAGATGAGGAAATGTGTGCTGATTCTGTGTCTCTTATACCTCATTACTTTAACAAGTGACTTTCTCAAGTTAAAGAAGTGATAAAAGATCTAAATATAAGTCTCTAAACCAAAGTCTACCCACCACACCAGTAACACTTAAAGTGTGGTCCACAGACCCTTTGCCATTCCATAAGAAGATGAGTTCAGGAATTAGGAGCCACTTTCTTATCTTTCGATATAACGGATAACACGAATTCCCAAATGATATGACTCAGTTCCACTATTGAATCATTTCATGCTCAAGCATAAGAACTTTCCCACAGTCTTTTGCCCACTGGCTGGCTGAAACAGCATACAGTATTTCTGTTCTTGCCTCCAAGCTGCAAACTCTTCTTCCAGCTTCACCAACTTTACCTGGATGCAGGTTTAATGTTTCCTTCTTGGATTGAGCTGAATTAAAGGCAGGCTTTCTAACAGTCAGTTCGGGGCACCCAATGAAGAAAGATCAAATTTATTTATGATGCCCTTTGGCTAAGTGCTTGCTTTCCTTGACAAAACATCACTTGAGTCTTTAAAGGCTTATCTTTAGGTGTTCTATGGCTGGCCTGAAGCCATGTTCAAAGGTGATCAAAGGTGCAGACAACACAAAATCAATCAATAGAAAGTGTGTTCTATTTAAACATACTGCTGTTGAGCTTTTTCATTCTTAATGGGCCAGAACCATGTACTGGAGACAGTCACACACGATTCTACTGTACTGTAATTATGTGTATCTTAAGTTGTCCTTATTTTCTCTCTTGACACTCAGAAAGAACTGTCACATTCTTATTTATTTAAATAACATGCATTAGGAGTTTGAAAGTAGCATACATAGTGAGATGTATTGTTAAAAAGGTAGCTACATCATAACTGTACCCAAAAATTAGAAACCATAATTTATAATGCTTTTGTTTAGTCGGGTGCTTACATTAAAGACAGATCTCTTACTAACTAGAAATATCCCTGTTTTATTATGAAACTCTTATAATAAATTAAGAGGAAACTGTTCAATTGGTCTTGAATCTCATTTTAAGGGGGTGCCACTATAAAGTTTAAAACAATCACAAGTCACTGTTTTCAAAGCTGTACTGCTAAAATACATTTAGTTGCTATCAGAAGTCAAACTGTTGTGACCGGCAATAAACGTACATTTTAAAAGGATCAATTACCCTGGCAAAATTAAATCTAGCCTAAGTAGCATTTTCTTAGCTGTTGCTTGCTCTAGGTGTACATTTTGTTCTGCCAAGTCAGCAGCCCCGGTGTTATTTTCAAAATAAAGTGCTCAGGCACTGACAGAGGCTGTCTTGTTATCTCTTGACTGTAAATACAGGTCTTTTGCCAACAGTGAATACACAAACCAAGGAGAGTTGCTTGTGATATAATTTTAACCTACTGATCAATATAGGGCCTTCCTTATCAGAAGCTATTGAAAAAATCAGGGCTGTTCGCTCATATTCTTTGAGGCAAAATTGCACATCACTAGATCAAGGGGCCAAAATATAGGCTACTGGTTATCCAATAGATAATTTATTATTAGATCCATTTTTGAGATTTAAAAAATTAGAGAAAACGTTTCTTTTTTTTTTAAACTTTAAGTTCCAGATACATGTGCACGACATGCAGGTTTGTAACATAGGTATACGTGTGCCATAGTGGTTTGCTGCATCTATTGACCCTAGAGGAAACATTTCTTAAGTGACAATTTAAAAAAAAAAGGTTATAGAGAATTCATTCAAAAATAAATAAAATCTTTAGCAATTATTTGACAATCTATTAAAATTTGCTTTCAAACTGAGATAATAAGATCGTATATGATGAGTCTATGTGGAAATAATGCCTTGGTCCAAAGCTATTTTATGAAGTGGAAGCTTAAGAATAAATTACCTGGAAATATCCAAGCCAGGGAAACTTACCTGTTTAAGAGTCTGATATGGAACTGGTGTAGGTAAGAAATAAAACCTAGCAAACTCAACAAAATGTGACCAGGTTTTAAGTTGGATTTACTCATAGTCCTCATAGATAATGAGGTCTTTTATTTTTTGTTTCCTTTTAGAGACAGGGTCTTGCTCTGTCACCCAGGCTAGAGTGCACTGGCTCTATCATAGAGCCACTATGGGCTCAACCTCTTGGGCTCAAGCAACTCTTCTGCCTCATCCTTCTGAGTTGCTAGGACCACAGGTACACATCGCCACGTCCAGCTAACTTTCTGATATTTTCTGTAGAGATGGGATTTTGCTATGTTGCTCTGGCTGGTCTCCAACTCCTGGTCTTAAGTGATCTTCCCACTTTGGTCCCCCTCAAAGTGCTGTGATTACAAATGTAACCTACCATGCCAGGCCAAAAAAAGTCTTTAATTCAGGACTAGTGTTAGTTAGGTAACTGCAAGTTGAAGGGTAATTAACTTCACATTTATATAATAATATATACCTAACACCTCTCTTAAGCTCTCTAAAATTGTCCTTCTCCCCTAAAGACAAAAAGGACTGTGATCAAAATCTCTAGTCTCTTTTGCATAGTAGTTTCTTCAATTCTATCCTCAAGTCATGGGGATAAGTAATTCCTTCCATGGTAATAATGCCTTTTGAAGTATAGGGGCAGTACTAGATGCTCAGACTTACTTAAGTTTCCAATTCTATTGTACCAGGTAGGTTCTCTGTTATCTGCCTCTGACCCTGTGAGTTGCAGGTCTTCTGCTATGATCATCTTCCCACTTGTACTCTTCTCTCTCATTCTGTGCTTTTGCTCCCTTCATTGCCCTGCGATCATAGCTGAATGGCAAGCACTGCTCTTTGCCTTCTTCCAAACCTCTTATCCCTCTCCTCTGCATTCATTTCTTAAGCTCATTGCCAGCTAACCACTAAGCAATGATTAGTTGAGCCAGTTACTTACGGCCTCCAAATTTAAATTTATTTTTTTGAGGTTGCCACTTGCTCTAGTGCCATACGTATCCCTGAGATTGTTTGTTTGTTTGTTTTACTGAGTCTTGCTTGTTCTGTTGCCAGGCTAGAGTACAGTGATGTAATCTGGGCTGACTGCAACCTCCACCTCCTGGGTTCAAGCGATTCTCCTGCCTTAGCCTCCTGAGTAGCTGAGACTACAGGTGCATACCACCATGCCCAGCTAATTTTTGTATTTTTAGTACAGACGGGGTTTCACCATGTTGGCCAGGATGGTTTCGATCTCTTGAACTCATGATCCGCTCCCCTCAGCCTCCCAAAGGGCTAGGATTACAGGCATGAGCCATCATGCCCATCCTTGAGATTAGTTCTTATGCATTTAAGTGCTGTGGTCAGCAGCATAATGACTCCCCTATCCAATGATGTCTGTGTCCTAATTCTGGAGACCTGTGATATGTTACGTGACTAAAGACACTTTACAGTTGTGATCAGGTTAAACATTTTGAGATGGGGAGATCATCCTGGGTTATCTAAGTAGGTTCAATGTAGTTATAAGAATCCTTAAAAGTAAAAGAGCTCAGGAAGTTGGCATGTGAAAACTCAACCACCTTTTTAGCTTTATGGGTGGAGGAAGGAGGGCTAGAGCAAAGACATGCTGGTGGCTTGGAGCTGAAAAAGGCAAGAAAAGGATCCTATTCAGCTCTTCCAGGAGGACCACAGTCCTGCTGATGCTTTGATTTTGGCCCCATGAGACCCATGCCTGACTTTTGACATAGAGAATTGTAAGATAGTAAATTTGTATTGTTTTAAGCCACTGAGTTTGTGGTGATTTGTTACAGCAGTGACATAAAAACAGGCTCTTTAAGGCTTTCCATTATGGCCAGCAGCACTGCCCTCAGGGGTTGCACCAGGGCTTCCCTAAACAGGGTGATACCTCAACCCAGGGGTCATTTTATTTCACTAGATCTACTTTTCACGAGATCTACTTGACCTTTGGACATCAGCTGGCAAAGAACTACTTCCCAGAAAGAGACTATGTCCCTGAATGAAACTGACCCCTTTCTAAATAAGCTTTGCTTATTTTCTCCCATTAAAAATGTGGCCCTTCTCTCTTTTATGGCAATGGGCAAATGCTTGAGTGTGATCTGTAAAAGCCAAGACATATTTACATTGTTGTTGGCCTAGCAAAAAAATTCTCTATCAAGAGTTTTAAATTATTTACTTCCTTCTTACTCCCTGAAGCATATGTTATATAAGCCAAATGACTTGCTGAAAAATCTTAAAGGATGCAGTGTGTGCACTGGAGTTATTAAAAATGAATTTAAATAATTCATTACCTGGGAAAAAATATGTATTAAGCACAAACTGTGTCTTGAAAAATGAGAACATGTTCACATCCGTTTAATAATTTTTTGATTTAAGAGAAATATGCAGTCTGTATTATGTATTATTATAACGCATACTAATGCATATATGTACATTCATTAAGCACTTAGGAAGTATTTATTAAGTACTTACTGTGTGCAAAACTTGCTCTAAGTGTAGAAATACAAAGGTATACAAGATGGTCTCTGTCATTCCATGATGAGGCCTTGAATCTGAACTCCTCAAAACCTCATAGAGAGCCAGAATTTTTAAATTTTTCTCTGCCATGACCCTTTTGACAGTTCTGCGCTGCCTTTGGACTCCTTCTCAAAATGTTTTGAAATCTGTAAGGCAAAATACTTAGGATGACAAATACAAATAAAGTCGAATACATACAAAAATCAATATTAAAAACACATAATTGTAATACAGAAAATAAATGTCTTTTTCCCAAACCATTCTATCAACACAAGATCTAATGAGATTCTTACCCAAGATATCACAGGTGCTACAAATCCTCCTGTGATTTGTTACCTATATTTATAATTGAAGAAAAGGGTAAATTTCATTAGAGGGTAGTGAAAATAAAGGTATCAACGTGTAACTCTTTCTCCATCCATGTTTAAGGACTCCCAGAACTCCAATTTTATTTAAGTATTCCTGGTCTAAGTTAATGTTAAAGAATAGTTTCAAAAAAAGATCTTAAAATGTGAGCCTTAAATGATAATACAATTCTGTTTTTCCTAATTATTAATTGTAATTTTGATGAATCACCGACAAGTATAGCATATTCTCCTCTGAAAGAGAAACAAAAGGAATCACTAAAGGTAAGAAATCATATCAATAAAAGGGACAATCTGCTATTGTCTGTTATTTATTTGTATCCTGCTTGTTCCCGGAAGGATTTAAGGCAGCTTGTTCCTGTCTAAGTTCCTAGAACTTGGTTAAATAAATCTTCTGAAAATGTAAATTAAAATGCAGTAATGTTATTTGACAAACGGGACCAAATTATTATCATCCTTTAAATAATTATGTGATTGGGAATGTCTACATCATATTTATCTAATCTGCAATTAAATCATTTATATCTGCAATTAAATCATTTATATCTGCAATACATAAATTCGAATCATCAATAACGGGAAATGTGGCCAATGGCCAAGTGTGTTGCAAGAACAAAATGGCCTGTGTCAGGAGGAAGGGTCACCAGTGATGTTCTAATTGAAACACTGACAAATTAAGGGCATAACTCATCTTTTCAGCTAGCAAGTGACACAAAGATCCTCACACTGAACTGGCACTATTTTGTTTACCCTTTTCTACATAGAATATTTGCCTCATGGGAAAACATTGTTAATCTCTGAAGTAATGGTTTTCTAGATAATTTCTAATCTCTGTTAGCGGTGGGGTGTCTACTTTATTGTATAAGCCCCAATTAGCATTGCTACCATAAATTTCCAGGTTCAGTTTCACATCCATTCAAAAAACATTTATTAAGCACCTAATATGTGCAAAGGCTTAGGCATGCAAAGCAGTAAGACTGGTAATCTACAGAATATAAGGTCTGCAAGGCAAGTCTCTACATTATCTAAATAAACGCAAAACTGACTCTCAACTCTCTACCTTAAAAAACAGCCTTAAGGTTCCATCTCCATCCCTCTTTAGGTTATACAAAAACTAAGAAGACCTGAAACAACAGAAACCTCTGGACTGTAAATGACCACCCATATCCAAGTCAAGGCAGTCTTTAAATTCTGGCAGCAATCTGTTTCCATGTTTTTTTGTGAGATACAGAAACCTTTGCAGAGGATAGAAGCACCAGTTGGATGCCTGTGTGTGCCTGGTCTTCTTCTGAAGTGTGTGCACAGTCATTTCCCCAGAGAACTTGCCACTTCCCTGGGTTGATGATGCCCAGCAGTGTATGTGTGGGGGCTGAGGGCTGTCTATGCGGTTCCTGCAGCCTATGGGCCTTCTTCCTATTCTTAGCCTGAAAAAAAACTCCCCTTTTGCAATTGAAGAGATACCTTCTTCTTGCCCTACAAGACAAATAAGTAGTGTTACTGATGAATTTAGACTCCTGCAGAAGAACAGAATTGTTGTTGGCTCCAAGCAGCTTTAGTTTTCTCTACCCATGAAAATAACCCCTGCTCCAAATAGGTCACTTTTCTACCCGCCAGAAAAAGAAAATATTTGAAGGTGGCTCTCTGCTCCTCCTGTTCGACAGACAGCCACATCTTGTCTCCCATCACCAGCCACATCCCTGAGACACCATGGGGAAGGTGAAGGTCGGAGTCAATGGATTTAGTCGTATTGGGCGCCTGGTCACCAGGGCTGCTTTTAACTCTGGTAAAGTGGATATTGTCGCCATCAATGATCCCTTCATTGACCTCAACTACATGGTCTACATGTTTCAGTATGATTCCACCCATGGCAAATTCCATGGCACTGTCAAGGCTAAGAATGGGAAGCTTGTCATCAATGGAAATCCCATCACCATCTTCCAGGAGCGAGATCCCTCCAAAATCAAGTGGGGCGATGCTGGCACTGAGTACGTGGTGGAGTCCACTGGCATCTTCACCACCATGGAGAAGGCTGTGGCTCACTTGCAGTGGGGAGCCAAAAGGATCATCATATCTGCCCCCTTTGCTGATGCCATGTTCATGATGGGCGTGAACCATGAGAAGTATGACAACAGCCTCAAGATCGTCAGCAATGCCTCCTGCACCACCAACTGCTTAGTGCCCCTGGCCAAGGTCATCCATGACAACTTTGGTATCGTGGAAGGACTCATGACCACCGTCCATGCCATTACTGCCACCCAGAAGACCGTGGATGGCCCCTCCGGGAAACCGTGACGTGATGGCCGTGGGGCTCTCCAGAACATCATCCCTGCCTCTCCTGGCGCTGCCAAGGCCGTAGGCAAGGTCATCCCTGAGCTGAACGGGAAGCTCACTGGCATGGCCTTCCGTGTCCCCACTGCCAACGTGTCAGTGGTGGACCTGACCTGCCGTCTGGAAAAACCTGACAAATATGATGACATCAAGAAGGTGGTGAAGCAGGCGTCGGAGGGCCCCCTCAAGGGCATCCTGGGCTACACTGAGCACCAGGTGGTGTCCTCTGACTTCAACAGCGACACCCATTCTTCCACCTTTGATGCTGGGGCTGGCATTGCCCTCAACGACCACTTCGTCAAGCTCATTTCCTGGTATGACAATGAATTTGGCTATAGCAACAGGGTGGTGGACCTCGTGTCCCACATGGCCTCCAAGGAGTACGACCCCTGGACCATCAGCCCCAGTGAGAGCATGAGAGAAAGAGAGGCCCTCACTGCTGGGGAGTGTCTGCTACACTGAGTCCCCCACCACACTGAATTGCCCCTCCTCACAGTTTCCATGCAGACCCCTTGAAGAGGGAGGGGCCTAGGGAGCCCCACCTTGTCGTGTACCATCAATAAAGTCCCCTGTGCTTAGCCAAAAAAGAAAATGCTTGAAGGTTATAACAAATATAGTCAAAACAAATGCAAATCAGTATCTTTGCAAATTAGTTTCCTCTCATAGAAGATGTAACTTCTACCCTTAAGGAACCAGCAAACTAGACTTTAAAATACAGGCATTTTTGCATGGTCCAGGTGCTTCTTAAATTCTTAATTAAATAGGTAGGTGTTTAATAAATGCTCTTGGAGGCTAATAACAAAAAGTTAATAAACCAGAGTTTACAGAACTATAATTTCATTATACAGTTAATAACTTTGGAATTTAAGCCTGTATAAATAAATTAAAATGCTTAATTTTTATATATCACCCTGCATTTTAAAGTAATTGTTTTTCTACTTTTTAAATTAGGGGCACATACAAAAAGTCACTATATTTGATACCAGCAAAAGCAAAGAAACTTGGTGTTTAGCCTAAGCTACCTTCCTGAAAATAAATCTCTCATTTCTGGGGATTTGTTTGAAATATTAATGAGCATTTGTGGATCCTGATTATTCCCTTTATAGTCCCCTATAAAGGGGAAACCAGATTGGATATTGTTTCCTAACTGTTTACTATCGTTAGCTACTGTTCTAAGTGACTTATATAATGGTTTTATTTCATCCTTGCTGCAATTTCCACTTTGCAGATGTAGAAACTGGGGGTGAGAAAGGTCAGACAACTTGCCCAGCATCAGTGGTAAATGGGCTTGAAGAATATTGACACGGGAAAGGCTTGGCCAAGGCAATTTTGTTGAAAGAGGTGTTGGGGATTAGTGCAAGCCAGGAGAGTCATCCTAAAGCTACATTTGCAGGCAGGGGTATGTCTGTCCTGAAAGATAGAGGCTTATTAGGGTGGCAAAGGCTGATGGAGATTTTAGAGCTATAGCCACCACTCCTGTCCAAGTTGGTACCACATGTTCCACAGTCACAATTCATGTCCAAGGCTTCTGGAACACATGCATTTCAGCACTGAGTTGTGCTGAGAGTCATGGCCCATCAAGATCACAGGTCTGGTCTCTCATTTCACAACCTCAGTTCTGTACCACAGAGTATTAATAATCCTCTTCACTGTTCTAGGCCTTGTGCTAGACTAGGTACACAGAAATGGAGAAACTGGCCTGTGAGATGAACCTAGAGTGAGGCCCTCTGGGAACCCCAAAATCCCGGGATGGGATTCAACCAAGTCTTGCCTTTTCCTGAATTCTGGGCCATGCTGAACTGCATTATAACATAAGCCATTTTAAACAGTTTATCTTACCTTGTTGAGATAGTACTGCATTGTGGTTAATAGAAATCCTGAAGTCAGACTGCCCGGGTTCCAATTTCAACTCATTAATGACTGGTTGTATAACCACAGGCAATGGACTCAGCTGCCTGGTGCTTCCATTTCTTCATCTGCAAACCAAAGACCATAGTAGTAACCCCCCTCATAGGGCTTTATATAGATTGAATAACAACAGAAACAAAACCTAACATAGTGTTACATGCTTATTAAATAACATGGTGGATTAAAAACCAAACAAACAAACCTGAGTGCTAGATTTAGTCCAGCACAAGGAACACATATCTCAAAGCTTTGATTATTTACCAATCACCACATTGCAAACTCTAAGTCAGATACAGCAATGTGAAACTTTTCTGTGCTTTACTGTAGTAGTAGCAAGTTTCCTCATAACATGTTTTTATTCATTTGAACAACAGCTTTCATAGTTAATATAACTGCTAAGAGTTACGTTAACACTCTGCTATGAAAAATATATTATTCAAATGAACTGAGCGACTTGAAGAGTTACATATGTAAACTCATTTTTAAAAACAGAAAATAACATCCCCTTCATTGACATATGCTGAAAATGTTGGCACAAACTGAGGAGGCCACCTGAGCCAAACCACAGATCAGAGAATATCTCTGGGGAAGAAAGATATTACATAGATTTCTGCAAGTCTAGTCCAACGTGAAACAGCAATTTGCCAACAGTCACAGGAAACCAAAAGTGAAACGGGAACTGGAGCTAAAGCAATGCAACAGATGCTAAACCCATTCATTCATTTATTTATGCTATGTTGAGCACCTATAGCTAACTTTCATAGCCATCTTCACTTTTGGTTCAACATCCTAAATTCATTTTTAAAGTGCAGGTCAGCTTTCTCACTGTCTTGTTAACTATCCAATCCCAAGACCTTTCCCATTTTTTAAAGTAGGAATTAGAGTATTGTGATAAAAATTTTATTGGTGTTGCTCTATTTATGTATATTTAGATATTTTAAATTTTAGAAGTAACTACTAAGAGAACGGAGCACATTTCAAGTAGCAATTTTGTGGGAAATACCTTATCTATTCTAACACACAATGAAGTAGAGGAGCAAGTCAGAATTGGGGAGGAAGATTACAATCTCTAGGGGAAACCAAGGGGCTCACAGAATAATAGCTCAAAGCCACTGGAAGAACTTACAGAATATGAGTGAAAAACCATGACCAAGCCGGGCGCGGTGGCTCACGCCTGTAATCCCAGCACTTTGGGAGGCCGAGGCGGGTGGATCACGAGGTCAAGAGATCGAGACCATCCTGGTCAACATGGTGAAACCCCGTCTCTACTAAAAATACAAAAAATCAGCTGAGCATAGTGGCGCGTGCCTGTAATCCCAGCTACTCAGGAGGCTGAGGCAGGAGAATTGCCTGAACCCAGGAGGCGGAGGTTGCGGTGAGCCGAGATCACGCCATTGCACTCCAGCCTGGGTAACAAAAGGCAAAACTCCGTCTCAAAAAAAAAAAAGAAAAAAAAGAAAAACCATGACCAACATAGAGCAATAAAATTCAACATAAATATATTGTCAGTTTAAAGTATTAGATAATGATTAGTCAGAGACAAAGAGTTGAGTAAATGGAAAAAGCAACCAGGAGGTATGAAGCACAGTGGGAACAAGGAGAGGCTACAGAACATTTTCTATAAAAACTATGGTCAGAAAGAGATGGCAAGAAGAGAAAAATCATCCTTATATAGCTTTCCTCAAACAAGTATCATATGATTTGCAGCACTCAAAAACAGCCAACATTAGGTCTGATCCTAAGAAAAGACTGTCCAGGGAATAAAAATGAGCACTAAATACCAAGTTTCCTTTGTATTATAATGACATGACAATGGACAGAATCAGAATTCATGGGCACATACGGTTTCTGGTAGTTGGCATTGTAAGAATGTCCCAAAGGAGGTACTGGCCCAGAATCTGGGACAGAATCAAGAGAGCTAAGGAAGGAGGGCAGATGGGAAAGTTGTATAAATATGGTCATGTAAGTATGCACATTTGAGAATTTGAGGAGTTTTCCTCTATGGTGCTATTTAGGCAAGTGGAAGATCCAGTTGTCAGACGTGAAAATTGAGACTGTCATAATTCCTTGCCCCTAGATTAAGCAATGCTAGGATGAGATATAAAATACTAAGCTTCTATTAAAAGATAAGATTGTGCTCTAACCAAAACAATGAGCTAATTAAAACTTGCTTCAAGACCCTCTCCTAGCTATGTCCATCAATTCAAAGCTCTTGTGTCATAAATTATTCCCAAACCCAGTCAGTGCCCACATTTTGCAAGATCCACCTGGAAATCTTTCAGCTCAGATGCTAAAATCCTGTAAATAGCCCTCCTTTACTTTTGCTTGATGTTTAAAAATCAGGGTTGGGTTGCAGCAAGCTTTGTGTTACTGGGAGCTCTTTTCTGGCATTGGAGTGTCAGTGCGGGTTACAGGGTCAGGCTGAACCATGGAGCTGACACTGCTGTCAGTGCTGCCATCAATGGGACGGAATTGGATTAGGTGATAACAAAGACAAAATGGTTTCACACTTACTCTTGAACTTAAAGACAATAACTCAATTTTCTAATTAGTAATCAGAATTGTTGGATATTAGTCATAATTAATATCTGAGGATAGAACACTTGATCATGAACATTTTGGCTTTGTATCAAAATGGCTGCATCAGGATATCACGGGTCCTGCTGGGACAGACAGGTTTCTGTATGTCTGCATGTCGTTCAACTATTTTTCTTGCAAAGGGTTTGTAGAGTTTTAAAAAATAACCATGTTCTGATAGCAGAGCTCATGATGCAGAATATAATAAGATTTAAATCTTCCGTGAGAAACCCTATGAGCTTCCTACCAATGGAACTGAGAATCAAGTTCCAGTTAAGGAATGAGAATCTCTACTGACCTTCAAAAATACATCTCTAACAAGTTAGATGTTTTGGCCAAATCCTTATTTTGATTTACCAGTTATTTTTCTTTGGGTTATTCAATATTCACTTTAATTTCCTTGATGAACATAGGGCCTCCTACACTTTAGAAAAAACAATCTTATAGGATTACTTTCCTCTTAAAAGGAAAAGTTAACTTACCAAGTTAAAAAAAAGAAACGGCTCAGACAGAGAAGAAGGAAGGTGCTTTTTCAGAGTGAAACTGGGAAACCATGCAGAGGCCAGCAGGAGGCCAAGCATCAGGCAGTCAAGCAGGTGGCCCAGCCTGCAGGTAAGCTGTATGGGTGGCCATGCTAATTGCTGGCAATTACTCCTCTTGTTTCCATAGTTTTAGGAACAGTTGATCTTAAAGTGGTGGGAACCTGTATTCATATTAAGATAATTCAGCTCTTCCACAGGAGGCCTGCCTGCTTCTTCTTGTGCTGTGGCCATGTCTCTACTGATCCCTGAAAAGTTCCAGCATATTTTGCAAGTACTCAATACCAACATTGATGGGTGGTGGAAAATAGCCTTTGCCATCACTGCCATTAAGGGCGTGGGCTGAAGATATGCTCATGTGGTGTTGAGGAAAGCAGACATTGACCTCACCAAGAAGGCTCACTGAGGATGAGGTGGAACGTGTGATCACCAGTATGCAAAATCCACGCCACTACAAGATCCCAGACTGGTTCTTGAACAGAAAGAAAGATGTAAAGGAAGGAAAATATAGCCAGGTCCTAATCAATGGTCTGGAACAACAAGCTCTGTGACGACCTGGAACAACTGAAGAAGATTTGGGCCCATAGAGGGCTGCAGCACTTCTGGGGCCTTCGTGTCCAAGGCCAGCACACCAAGACCACTGGCTGCAGTGGCTGCACTGTAGGTGTGTCCAAGAAGAAATAAGTCTGTAGGCCTTGTCTGTTAATAAACAGTTTATATACCCCCCCCCACCAAAAAAAATAAAAGATAATTCAATGAGAAACCTGGAATTGAAACTTTGGCCAAGTGATAATTATACTCTGCTGCCTTCCCTGGCTCTCTTTGGAGAGCCAAGAGCATGTCAAAGGCACAAACCTTAAGGTATATGTGCTCCATTGTTCATGAAGAAAAGAGTTACATACTATTTTCATGGAAGTGCATCAAAATGCAGGGTAATAAGAGGCTTTTATTATAAATGAAAAGTTACGCTGGGCACAGTGGCTCACACCTGTAATCCTAGCACTTTGGGAGGCCTAGGCGGGCAGATTACCTGAAGTCAGGAGTTCAAGACCAGCCTGGCCAACATGGTGAAACTCTGTCTTTACTAAAAATACAAAAAATTAGCCAGGTGCAATGGTGCAAGCCTGTAATCCCAGCTACTCAGGAGGCTGAGGCAGAAGAATCGTTTGAACCTGGAAGGCAGTGGTTGTGGTGAGCTAAGATTGCCCCACTGCACTCTAGCCTCAGTGACAGAGTGAGACTTCATCTCGAAAAATAAAAAAAATTGTTACCTATACAGCCAACAACTTAGATATTCCTCGAGGCAAAAGATAACCTCTGTTCTAATGCCTAGAATAATACATGGCCATGGCAGCTAGTCAATAAATTCCTGTTGAATAATACAGTTTGTTTTTGCAATTTGGACTCCTTCCTAGTAGAGTGATAACACCTTAGGAAGAAAAATTACTGTAAAAGAATTCCCTGTGACTCAGTGGAGGTACATCTATCAGGCACCGATTATCTGAAATGTTTTCAACCTGGCTTGTTAAGATATAATCAACAGCAACAAAAACATTCCAATTAAGGAGTATTAAAACCCTGGGCACATTAATTGGTAATGTCTAGTATGACATGGGGGTGTGTAAAGAGTTTATGGAACTGTCAGTTAATCAGTGAGACTTCACCTGTCATTTAACTTTAGGCAAGAGTTCTGTGACAGGTAGGCCATGGTTACAGACAAGATTGTGAATGGTAGATAAGCAAAAGGACAGGAAATGCCACTTGGCTGCAGGTCACTGAACAAGAAGATTCTCCTGCAATGGACTCCATATGGCAAAGGGAAGAAGGATACATGTTCTGTCCAAACAGGTACATGGAAGTATTTGGACGTTCAGCTCAATAAATTGAATATGACATTCCCATAATTGTGATCACAGTCATCCTTTTAAGGTTCTAACTATGTGGGACAACATTAGGCTTAATTAAAAAGAATTTTAAAATCCTGGACAGAAGAACCAGAAAAGAGAGTGAGATTGTGAATACAAACAATAAAGGAAAGCAAAATGCTAAGAATTGCAGGAGTTTAAAACTAGAAGTTCTAAAGATCACCTAGGATGGGGTCCTCTTATTGGAGATTGGCCAGCAAGCAAGCAACAAAGAGAACTGATTTGTCCAAAGTCATTCTGCTTTGTGACCTTCTTCTGAAAGCTGAGCTAAGGGCAACACAGACCAAAGGATGCTAGAAGAAATAGTCAAAAGTTGGGTATGTGGATAGAAAATAGCCATGTGTGTTGAGCTCAGTGGGATTTTTAATTTGGGAAACAATTTTTTTTTAGAATAGCACTTTATCCTCCTGCTTATTTAAAATGTGAGTGCTTTCCCTGTTAAGTAGCACTGATTTTGGCATGGCTAACAATTTTACATGGTAAACTCCTAGAGATTAGAAATCTATTTAGCTTTCTTTGTCATAGCTTGGTAGTCCATCACTACTATACAGATACACACTTTAAAAAGCCTGTGTTTTCACAACAAAGGCACTCAATGAAGAAGCTAAAACAAGTATGGTTATAGATATTTGGGAACATTTTCATTGCTGTATTTACTTTAAGGCATTTCTATTGATGAGTTATGAAAAGATATTAATATCTTCTGAGCACACAGGACACAATGCCCAGCATCAGAGCTCCACTTTACAAATCATTTTACCATTAGCCTGAGCAGCTCTAACACATCAACAACCAGTGCAAGTCCATTTGCTTTATTTTAAGGTAGAATATTTATTTTGGATAATGGATTATTAAATAGATATGTATCATTTATCTGTGCAAGTCATTTTATTGAGAATGATTTATAGCACATCAACAGCCATTGCAAATGCATTTGCTCTCTTTTGAGGGCTGCTCATTTTATTATGAATGGCTTACTGAGCAGGGAGAAGCCACTTGCAGAGAGCCTGCTTTCTTGGGGCCGTCATATTTTACAAGGGTTGCCTTATAGATATTTTGTAAATTACTTATAAACATCTTTTTGGCAAAATATCCTAGAGCCCAATTAATGTTTCAATTCTGGGTGGTCATTCTGGGAAAGAGGGCACCTCTGAAAGGGAAGCTGAAATTTGGACTTCTTTGTATTATATGGTAGCAGCGTACCATGATAGAATTATGTCAAGGAAACTTTTATTTCTTATCTGTAATGTCAGTATAAATTAGACTATTTATTTATGAGAATTTCGGTGACATTAGAGAAGTTTCCCAGTTGAGAATGTGAAGAAAAGAACACCTCTAGCTAATCTCTAACTTCTGTTGTTGCTGCCGAAATAAGTCTTATTGTGTTTGCATTCAAGTAGATGAGGGTTCATTGTGCATGAAAAATACAAAAATAGTGGTGAAATAAAAGCTTAATTATTTGGATTAGGTTTTAAAAAACTTACTATTAAGTGTATCTTTAATGTTCTAATGTGTATTTCGATGAAAAATACAGATACTTGGCTACAGTATAATGCTGTCAGATTTTTAATTTCAGAAAGGGTAAACACTGCCAAGTTTTGAAGGTCTGCATCAAGGATACTGACATAATTTTCAAAGTCACAGGTAATACCGCAGCACCTCCCCTTAACATAAAACCCAGGGGGTTGACACCAGCACATCTCTCCCTACTCTATCCTGTTCATAACAATGTTGCTTCAGAGCCTTCCTGAATATTTGCAAGTGCACAGGCAGAAGTGGGTTTTGCAAATGAAGTGGGGGTGATGTATTTTATTGCTGATACTGTTTCACCTGTATTTAGTTCCATTGACATGGCAAACCCCACAGCCAATTGTCCTTATTATAGCCCCTGAATATTTCTCCCCACCACACTTGCACAGGGGAAGATGTGAGCATGGAGCGCACTTAACTGCCAAGCTGAATGGCTCTGTAATATAGCTTCAGTGTGGCATAAATTAAGCTGTCATTTTTTTGGCAGCAAGTGCAGAGAGGCGATTTTCCTGTACTGTAACATTTGAAACAACAATTTTCTGGCTCCAGAACTGACTGACAGTTCTGTGTGATACATTCTCAACGTGTGTGCTTCAGGTCTGCAGCTGGAAACTGCCTTCAGGGCAAGGTATTGTCTCTATTAGCAAATCCTGGCTGTAGTTGCCCTGATGCAGACGTTTTCTGAGTCCTGCTGCTGCCAGTCAGCCCAAGGAGGCTGCCACTGGGCCAGCAAAAATGGCACTGGGGATCCATCAGTCCGAGCAATGGTTTTAAGCATGTTTCAAATATGCAAAATTGTTCTTTTATCATGAAAATCAGATTGTATGTTCTTGTGCGCTGGCTGTGTGCAAAGCCTTTTATAAACAGGGAGATTTCCCCAGGCTGGGCTGAGGTTTCATGGGTAGCAAACACTGCTGGATGCTCTGAGGGGCTTCCAAGTATGGACTGGGAGTGCTACTAACACTCTGTGTCCCATGCTGCCGGTAAGCTATGGTGGAGAAGTAGAATGTTGGAAAAGTAATGAGAAGTGTCGGCAGGAGGGTCTCCAGAGGGAGCGCAGCAAACTGCTCTTTCTTTAAATGTCCTCTATCCCTGCCTTCCTCTTCCCTACCCTCACAGGTGACTACAAAGGAATAGAGGCACCACTCACCAACTATCTTGAATACACATAAAGAGCAGAAAAGGTTACCTTGAAAACAGTCAAATAACACAATTGTAATCACATCAGTCCGGATGCAGCGGGGAGAAATAAGTTATGCTAAGCTTGTACTTGCATCTGAAGTTGCTGCTGCGTCCTGGAAGGGTGTTGCTCCTCAGATCAGAGCCAAGTATTTCACCAGCATACAGTTAGGGAAAACCTCACCAAAACTGACTCCAGAGTCGTTGTAATCATATTTCAAGAGCTCTTGAAAGAAAAACCAATATCTTCCCTCAGTTTGAATAGTCAAGCTATTTGCTGAGTAACTTGTTCACAGCCAGCATGTTCTTTCTTGTGTGGAACCTAAGTCTTTCTCTGTTTCCCTTTACTCTGTTTAGTGTTGTCGTTGGGTAGCATAGACAAAATGTCATAAACCATCCTAATAAAATGCCATTCAGAGGCTGCCGGTCCTCAGATTCAAATACCTTGGTTTCTACAGTTTTTCACATTGATTTTATGAAGCATTTACTTATCTGTCCAACAAGTAAACAGACAATGCTTGCCAGTGGGTCAATGACTGCCCTAAAGAAACCAAGATAAGTTACAGATGAAAATCCAAGCCCTCCATTCATGACCATAGGCATACCTTCCTCACCAGCCTCATTTCCCACCACTTTCCAGGCTCACACCTGTGATGTCAACCACACCTACTTTTTACTGGTGTACTAGTCCATTCTCAGCTGCTATAAAGAAATACCCAAGACTGGGTAATTTATAAAGGAAAGAGGTTTAATTGGCTCACAGTTTCACAGGGCTGGGGAGGCCTCAGGAAACTTAGTATCATGGTGGAAGGGGAAACAGGCACGTCTTACACGTCTTACATGGTGGCAGGTGAGAAGTGAAGTGCAAGCAGGAAAAATGCCAGATGCTTATAAAAACCATGAGATCTCATGAGAACTCACTCCTTATCATGAGAACAGCAGAGGATAAACAGCCCCCATAATCCAATCACCTCCCACCTGGTCACTCCCTCGACACATGGGGATTACAGGGATTACAATCTGAGATGAAATTTGGGTGCGGACACAAAGCCAAACCTTACTAACCAGCAAGAGCCAGCTACATTTTCTCTTACTTTCCTCTCATGACTCCAGTGGCTTTATTTATAGGAAAGAATCACTCCATCCCCTTTTCTTCCTAATTAACTCCCAACTCAGACAGGTATTCTTCTCTAACCAACTCCTGAAGTCTAATTGGGGTTAGGCATTTATGTTATCTATTATTTGACAATTTTATGTATGTATCTCTTTCCAATTTTAATATTTCTTAAGTCTGTCTATTTCTAAAGCTACACATTAGATTTTTTTAAGATAGGGACTGTATTTTCCTCTGTAATCTTGTCACAATGCCTGGTATTTAATAGATATTTAATACACTTAAGTAAATAGATGAATAAATTTATGGTTTTTATCCTCAAGATACATCCACAAATCATAAATCCTCAATAAGAGAAAAAAAATTCTCTGATAATGGCCCATTTTTTCTTGGGAGGTAGGGGGTGAGAATTACTATATAGGTAATTCATCTTATATTTCTTTTATGATATCCTAATAAAATCCATTTTTAACCATTGCTTCAAGTTCCCATATTGCTAGTTCACGTTCAACCCGTGGTCAACTAGCTTCTAAATGTTTTCATGCTGTGCATAATATCCAGCCATTCTCTAGAGTGTATTTCTACAATTTGCTGAGCTATGATCATCTATATTGACTTTTCATTCAGCTTACTCTAAGCTACATTATGAGCTTGTCAAAACTCTGAGTGTTTTCTCTGCCCACGAGAGCACAAGACAAGGAAAATATATGTATAAGGAACAGATCAAAAACAACAACAACAACAAAAACACAATCAAGCAAAAAAATGGGTAAAATATTCCTCAAGCTCAAAAGTTAGGTTCTAGCAACCCCAGAGTTCTGAGAACCTGGGTGCTGAGGAATGGAGGAAACAGGCACGCAGAGACCTGGTTTCTCGTCTTGACTTCAACATTTACTCACTGTGTGACTTTCAGTAAGTCACATAACCATTTCTAAGCCCAATTACACTTATACTATATATAGGATTTTTGTCTGATGATGACTTCTGTGATAATGTATATTTTAAAAGATCTGAAAGTTAGGACTGATTAAATGAGAGTATTTTTGTTATTCTTGACACTTCAACAACCATACTGATTTCCAATCAACAGGAAAATAATCTCTGTTCACTGTCCACCTTTTTCTCTATCTCCTCCTTCTCCTCATAATTATCTCCATAAAACTTATGAATTACATACTTATTCTAGGAAAATCACTAAACCAAGTCCTACAGTAACCTGTTAACCAACCAACCAAACAATGTGGGAAAACCCACTCTATTTAGCCTGAAAGGCTTACAAAACACTCCTATAATAAAAGGTAAAGTGAATACAAGTATCTATATGGTAAGTCCCAAATAAGCATTCCCAGTACTTGCTAACAGAGGTATAATGATCTAGGACAGCTTCATGCAAAGATTATTCCCACCAGAAACTTAAAATTTTGGTAGAATACTAATCAGTGGAGGTAAAGACAAAAGGTTATTTTCACAAGGGATGAGATGGCAGGTGCAAAGTTCAGAGGTAGAATTTATAGACCCATGTTCACAGCACGTAATTCATGATAGCCAAAATGCACAAACAACCAGTATTCATTGAAAGACGAATGGATAAACAAAATGTGTTACATACATAGAATAGACTATTATTCAGCCTGAAAAATAAAGGACATTCTGACAAATGCTATAACATTAGATGAACCTTGAGGACATTATGCTAAAGGAAATAATTTTTCATGAAAGGATTTCATGTATTATTTTATGCAGGTAAAATAAATCTAGAGTAGTCAAATTCATAAAAACAGAAAGTAGAATGGTGGTTGCCAGGGGCAACCAATCTACTGGGGAGATAGGGAGTTTTGGGTTTAATGGGCACAGAGTTTCAGTTTTGCAAGAACAAAAAGGTAGTTGTGATGGTTGTATAACAAATGGTGGAGCTGGTGGCACAACAATATGAATATAATTAATGCCTCTGAACTGTAAGAAGCTAAGTTTTATGTTATATGTATTTCACCATAGTTCTTTTTTAAAGGTCAGAGGTAGAAAAGGGTGATTTGGAAAGAAATAAATAGATGGAGTCGGCTAAAGCATATGTTTCTGAATCATAGAAAGGTTCAGACTGGATCACAGAAAGTCTTCAGAGAACACTGAGAATTGTTGATGAAGGCTTCTGAGTGGGAGAAGGGCATCGTTGGAACTGTCCTTCCGGAAGCTGGGACTGGCGGTGGTATGCACGTTGGCTTGGGAAGCCCAAAGGTGAAGACAGGATCCCAATGTGATGACCTGTCATTACTCGAGGAGTGAGATTGTGAAGGCCTAAGAGAGGAGGGTAGAAGAGGGCATGAAAAGGATGGGGCAGATATAAGGGACGTAGTGGAAAACTAAGATTACCTGGGGACTGCCTGATTGAAGGTGGGGAAAGGAGTAAGTGGTATTGGAGGTTGTATTAGTTTGTTCTCCTGCTGCTAATAAAGACAACCCCAGGACTGAGTAATTTATAAAGGAAAGAGGTTTAATTCACTCACAGCTCCACATGGCTGGGGAGGCCTCACCACCATGGCAGAAAGCAAAGTTCTTACATGGCAGCAGGCAAGGAAAGCTTGTGCAGGGGAACTTCCATTTTTATAAAACCATCAGGTCTTATGAGACTTACTCACTACCATGAGAATAGTATGGGGGAAACTGTCCCCATGATCCAATTACCTTCATCTGGATCCACCCTTGACATGTGGAGATTATTACAATTCAAGGTGAGATTTGGGTGGGGACACAGCCAAACTATATCAGAGGTAGTTACAAAATTGTGTCTGAGAGATTGAAAACTAACTGTAATACCAAAAAATGGCAACATTAATAGCTTGTTTTATTTGGTTTGAAGGTGCTGAATTGAGTTCAAGACATGTTGAATTTGAGAAGATCATGAACTACATAAAAGAAAATACTCATCAGGTGATTGGTGTCCAGCAAAAGATCAGGACTTGAGATAAATGCCCAAGAGTCACATCCTAAGTGGTAGAAAGTAGGCTATAAATATAAGAGGAGAAGGGAAGGAACAGTATGAAATTCCCCAACTCACCCAGGTACCAGGTGAGAAATTTCCAAGGCCTCCAGAGCACAACCCTGTGGCATAGGTGAGAATATCGATGCCAATCATAATCCACCATAAAACACAATCATGAATACCATAATATCTAATATTAAAATCCTGAAAGATCAAAAACCCTAAAGTCTAAGATCCCTAACATTTAAAATCCCAAAAGACTGAATTCCTAAAAGCCAAATTCCAGGGAAGGGATTAGTGCATTTCCAGGTATAGCAGGACAGCTGCATCATGTTAGGGGAAACTACTACCTTTTATTTTTTCATTTGCATTTGGCAGAAAATTCAGATGAGTGGATTGGCCACTCCACTGGGCAACAATGAAAACTTCAATGTATTTATTTTTAATTTTTATATAGATACTGGGTCTCACCATGTTTCCCAGGCTAGAGTGCAGTGGCTAGTCACAGGTGCAATCATAGCTCACAGCAGCCTCAGATTCCTAGACTCAAGCAATCCTCCCACCTCAGCCTCCCAAGTATCTTGGACTATAGACATGAACCATGAAGCCAGTATAAAATTCCAGTTTAAAAATATGTCATTTGTCTGCATTGGCATTCTTTCCACCTGATGATGAATAAAAGCCGCGTTTGCCTAAAGAAGCCAGCAAAGTTATGGACTGGTTCAAAAATAATTATGTGTATTGCAGGATAAAAAGACACTTAAGCAATGGTATTGCTGTTTGGTTACCAGTCTTGTTTCCACCAAATGTGTGCTCTGTATACCAGAGCATGTAGAATAAATTTCTGAATACCCAAAGCAACACAGAGGCATGGCACAGAAGATAAGAAAACCTAACACTGAATGCTCATGTCGGTGTGTATTGAATCATGGAAGAATTTCAAATAGAGAAGTGCCTCATAGAAAATGAATATGAATGTATTCTCCATGGAGAGCCACGCCCCCACACACAGAAAAACCAGCTATTCATCACAATGCAATACTTTAAAATACAGTCAATCTTTGAACAACATGGATTTGGACTACATAGGTCCATTTATACATGGATCTATTTCAATAAATATATTGGAAATGATTTTGGAGATCTGTAACAATTTGAAAAATTTCAGACAAACTACATAGACTAGGAATATCAAAAATCAAGAAAAAGTTAGCTATGTCATGAATGCATAAAAATATATGTAGATACTAGTCTATTATTTACTGTCATAAAATATATTTAAATCTATTACAAACAGTTAAAATTTATCTAAACTTATGTACACAAACACTTATAGACCGTACATGTGCCATTCAGTCAAGTACACAAACATAAAGATGTAGTATTAAATCGTAACTGTATAAAATCAACTGTAGTACATACTGTATTACTATAGTAAGTTTGTAGCCATCTCCTGTTGCAAGTACAGTGAGGTCAAGTGTTGCATGTATCCACTTAAAATGCCATGTGACACTAGGCATCTCTGCATGAGCAACTGTCTCTCCAATAAATTGCATGTCACAGTGAAAAGTGATTTATCAAGATTTTCCCATATTTTTCTGATGTTTAGTGCATTACCATAAACCTTGACTAACACCATGGGACCCACACAAAATGTTACTGGTGATGTTGGAAGTAATCCCAAGAAGCAGAAAAAAGTCATTACATTATAAGAAAAAGTTGGATTTCTTGATATATACTGTAACTTGAGGTTTCCTGCTGTGGTTGCCCACCATTTCAAGATAAATAAATTCAGTGAAAAATCATTATTTTTAAAAAGGAAAAAAAAAATGTGAAATCATTGCTGCAGCTTTGCCAGCAGGCATGAGAACTTTGCCGTTTCTTTGAAATACTTTTTATCTTATATCAAAAATGCAGCTTTTATTTGGGTGCAGGATTGCTACAAGAAAGGCATACTGATAGATTCTAATATGATTCAAGGAAAAACAAATCATTATATGCCATCTTAAAGCAAAAAGGTGAAGTATCCAAAGGTAGAGACGATAATGCCAGCAAAGGATGGTTTGATAATTTTAGAAAGAGATTTAACTTTAAAAGTGTCAAGATAACAGGAGAAACAGCTTCTGCCAACCAAGTCAGCAGATGAGTTCCCAGACACCATTAGAAAATCACTGAGGAGAAAGAATATCTGCCTGAACAGGTTTTTGTTGCAGACAAAAGTATTCTATTCTGGGGGGAAAAATGCTACAAAGGACGTGTATTAGTAAGGAAGAGAAGTGAGCGTCAGGAATGAAGGCAGGCAAGAAGAGGCAAACCCTACTGTTTTGTGCAAAGGCAATCAGGTTTATGATTAGGATTGCCCTTATCTATAAAGCTGCTAACCTCTGAGCTTTGAAGAACAAAGATAAATACCAGCTGCCAGTCTTTTAGTGGTACAAGAAGACCTGGACAATCAGAACCATTTCCTAGATTGATTAAATCAATGCTTTGTCCCTGATGTCAGGAAGTACTTTGCCAGTGTTGAACTTTTAAGTTATTTTGATATTGGACAATTTCCCTGGCTACCCACAACCCCATCGATTCAACACTAACCGTGTCAAAGTGCTCTACTTTTCCCCAAACTCATTGTCTCTAATTCAGCCTCAGGTCAGGGAGTCATAAGGACCCTTATGCCTCATTGCACACAGTACTCTATGGAACAGATTGCCAACACTGTGAAAGAGAACCCCAATGAGGGACCATCAGGAAAGCCTGGAAGGAGTACACCATTGAAGATGCCATCATTGTTAGAGAAAAGGTTGTGAAAGCCATCAGGCTCAAAACAACAAATTCCGGCTGGAGAAAACTGTGTCCTGATGTCGTGCATGACTTCACAGGATTTAAAACAGAGTCAATTGAGGAAATAATGAATGAGATTGTGAATATGGCACACAAAAAAGGTACAGGATGAAAGCTTTCAAGGTATGGATCTTAGAGAAATTCCGAACCACTCCCAGGTGATGAAGAAGAGGATGTAGAAAAAGCAGTGCCAGAAAATAAACTGATATTAGACAATCTGAAAGAAGGGCTCTGATTATCCAACACTCCTCTGACTTCTTTTATGACATGGACCTTTCTATGATACAGGCACTGGAACTAAAGTAAATGGTGGTGTATGCTGTAAAGAATACTACCTGAGGCTGGGTAATTATAAAGGAAAGAGGTTTAATTGACTAACAGTTCCACAGGCTTAACAGGAAGCATGGCTAGGAAGGCTCAGGAAACTTACAATCATGGCGGAATGAAAAGCAGGCACCTTCTTCACAAGACGACAGAAAGGAGACTGAATGCAAGCACAAGAAAAGTTGCCACTTTAAAAACCATCAGATGTCATAAGACTCACTCACTATCATGACAACAGCATGGGGGAAACTGCCTCTGTGATCCAATAATTTTCCACCAGGTCTCCTGCTCAATACCTGGGGATTACAATTCAAAATGAGATATGGGTGGTGACACAAAGTCTAACTATATTAGGTGGAAAACGGATTAGTACCATATAAAAATACTTTTAGAGAAACAAAAATGTCAGACAAAAATTATGATATATTTTCATAAAATTATACCAAGCACATCTGCCTCTCCTAACTCTCCTTCGATTTGCTCCAGTCTTTCGCCTCTGCCACCCCTGAGAGAGCAAAACCAGCCCTTCCTCTTTCTCTTCCTCATCAGCCTATTTAACATGAAGACAAGGCAGATGAAGAGCTTTATGATGATTCACTTCTTAGAGTAAATATTTGCTCTTCCTTATGATTTGCTTAACAATATTTTCTTTTCTCTAGCTTACATTTATTGTAAGAATACAATATATGTAACACAAATAACATGTAAAATATGTGTTGACTATTTATTTTATCTGTGAGGCCTCTGGTCAATAGCAGGCTATTTGTTAAGTTTTGGGAATGTCAGAAGTTAGATGCAGATTTTCAACTGTGCAGGGAATTGGCATCTCTTAACCCTCGTGCTGTTCAAGGGCCAACTAATAATTGTATGAGTTCGCACCATGTTTTATGGACCTGCCCCTAATCTATCCCTGTAATATATTTTCATATGTCAAATTTTCTTTTTAGTTGCTGGGGGTTTTTGTTGTTGTTGTTTCTTATTATTTTAAATTGTCAGCATTATTTTTTACAATTTGCTATGCTATGTATTTCATCTTTGCTTTATTTCCAAACTGGAGATATACATTGTGTAAAGACTTTTAGAGACATATAACTTGTTTTACACATTTTTTTGCAAATTTCACTCCAGAAAAGCACAGTCATAATGTTGACTTCATGACTAAACACTGTTCACATATATCAAAACATTGAAACTTTCTCAATAAATGAAAAAAATATGTGGTGTTGACCCATTAGAGTTTTAGATGGATCTCATCAAAAGACTGAGATTGTCACAGTATTTCAGATGATCACAGTCATGAAGCCGGGTGCACACACTTACCAAGCACAGTGATAAGCATCGACACATTGTGCTTTTTCATTTATTTATTATGAATAGGGTTTGTCTGCTAGCAACTGTTACACTTGTACAACTGTCATTACTATATCTGTTTATGCTTCAAAAATATGTATATTATTATTGCCTATTTATTATGTAAAGTGGCCTATGAATGGTTCTTTCATGTTTTTATGTTTCTCAAATAAATTCCTCTTTAGAAGAGTAAATAAATGTCTTTCAATTTTTTTAAATTATTTTTTCCAGAGTTACATTTTTGGGATTTTGATTTTTCAGGATTTCAACATTTAGGATTATGGTATTCAGGATTGTATTTTTCGGGAGTATGGCTAAAATCCAGTCATATTCTTACAGGAGTGGAAATTGAAGCATAGAAAGGCTAATTTGCTGGCCCAATTCCACAGGCAAATAAGAGGCAGGACCAGAAAGAATGTGCATGATGACCTGACCCTAGAGCCCATGCTCCTCCCAGACCATTCCATGTCGACTGTCTTGGAAGACACACATCCTGGTTCCAGCTCTGCAGTAATGTCCTGTGTAGCTCTCAGGAAACATCTTGTCTGAAACTCAATTTACTCAGCAAAAACACACATTATAGGTTATTAAATGCATTTATTAAGTTCTACTCTAATACTAAGATTCAAAGTCTATAAATTTAGATTGAAGATGCCAGAATGAGTAATATATCTGAGGGACTATCAAGAAAGAGAAACAGAGATGAGAAAAGGGTATAAATAACAGAAGGTTGAGGTAAAGAAGGTCTACCGTTAAACAAGTGAAGGGAGAGTGCCAAGAAGGCAGAGAGAGTGAGCAATGAGAGACGAAGAAAGAGGGTCAAGGTAGTGTTGCTTGTAGTGTCATGAGAGAAACATGGTCATAAGAGGCAGACAATACTCTTTGTAATGCTTGATTGGGCCAAGAAGGATGAAGCTTGATATTAGACCATCAGGTCTGGCCATGGTGGGTGTAGAAAGGGTGGACCCTACATAATGTAGGGATATAGACCAGACTGCAAGAATTTAGGAAGAAAGTGAATAATGAGAAAATGGAAATGAATATACCATTGCTTGCTTGAAGTTTGACTGTGATTCCTATTTCATTTATTTTTATAATTAAGTTATTGGAAAAATTTTTAAAGTATTTTTAGAATTAAGAGCTAAGAAAAGCTTTCATCTGGGGGTTGAAACCTGGATTTCAGATCTGCTTTTTTAAGTAGCTATGTGCGTGGTCAAGAAACAGCCCAACTAAGTTTCCATTCCTCATCGGAAAAGTTCCCAAATTTTTAACATGAAAGTTGTACCCCAGGTATGAAGATCTGGTTTGCCACGCTAAATGCATTTTTAAATAATTATCTTGTTTTTAGTAAAATCAAAGGCATAGCACCACCATATCTGGTAATAATATTGGCTATTGCTGACTGAGGACCTGCAGTGAGCCAGGCACCACTGTAGGCACATTACATGTATTAACTCATTTAATCCTCCAACAGTTCTGCAAGGTAGGTTTTATTGTCAGTTCCTTTTTAAGATGATGGGACAAAGACAGAGAGGATTACCAAAACGTACTTGAGGACACATAGTTAGCTGTTACGGGTGGGCAGTTTAAGCTAGGATCCCAGTGAGTATCAAGCAGATATGCAAAGTCACTCAATATTTTAATTTACTTGCACCATCTTATTCTAGGTAAAATAAATTATCACTACTTCTTAAGCTTTGTGAAATACAGAAACCAGCTTGACTTCCATTTTATCTTCAGAAATGCCTAAGGTGCCATGAAACCCATACTGGGAGTTCTCAAAATCCTTGCTCTGAAAAGTGTGATCTGCAGACTGGCAACAACAGCATTAGCTGGGAGCTTGTTAGAAATACAGGAGTTCAGGTCCCACCCCAGACCTACTGAATCAGAATTTGCATTTTTTGCATTTTTTAACAAGATTCTCTGAAAAGCACACATTTAAATTCTCTCTCTCTCTCTCCCCCCAGTTCTGGTGTTCTATCCTGATTCTATCAATTTGCTCTCCTACTTTCCTCAGCATATTGACTTGCCCAGCAGAGCTTGTTTTGAAGAATTCATCCAGGATTCTTTATCTGGCACCCAATATCCTATGTTGTCTTATCAAATGAAGAAGTTGTTTTCCTTAAATAAATGTAACCTTTATTGATTTTTGCAGTTCTCTAGTTCCAAACTTGACTAAATGTTGTCTCTTACGCCCATAATGTGACACACAGGTCTTTAATGGCATAAGGCTAGGCTATCCTATTTCTTGAGTCCTGAAAGATGTGTATGGAGATCACTTATCTATCACTTATCTTCAGATATTTTGATACTTTTGCATACCTTTATTGCTTTCTGAGTTACTACAATTCCTTTCTAACTGGTCCACTGCCAACTTCTATTAGCAGATTTTCCTGTACTGAAATTGCTGCTGCCAATGGGCACCACCTATTCCACTGTTCATTCAAATCACCCTCTTCTAAAGGTATTGGCTTTCGTTTCTGAGTAGTATTGATTTTGGACCAATGGAAGACATCCCATACTGCTTAGAGTTCCTGTCTTCCTGCTTTGCTATTTGAATGTAGGACTCCATGTCGTGGAACTCCAAGTCAAGGAACCATAGCCCGTAGAACCTAAGAAGGCTTCTTTCTTCCTACTTGCTTTTAAAGCAAACTCAAGGGACATGGCTGTTTGGTAACTGTTCTGTTACTCACAGGTTTCCTGGCTGCATTGGGGTAGTTTATGAACTAGCCCCACACATTTATTATATCCACACTGAGTAGTGTCATTATAATTCAGGGCCTGTCACAATTTCCATTACATACTCCTGTTTTAAGGGACCTTTCATACAGCTGTAAAATTTACTTTGACTGAAACTTGGCATGTCTCAATCCAGTGCCTAGTCACTACTTTTCATAATATAATTTTAAATAGCATAAAATTATATTATGCTCTCCAAATGATGGTTCACTCATAATACTTTTATGTAGAGAACAAAGATGCTACTTCTCTATCTCAGAATGTTCATTCTTGCTTTCCTAAATTGAAAATATGCATAGGATAAACTCAAATGAAATTGTGCTACAAGGCATAAGAAATTTCATAACATCTGATTGATTTATAAACCTCATGCTACATCTTCAAGAATTAGTGGTGATGATTACATTAAATGCTATGAAATATATGCTCATGTAATTTTATGTAAATAGCCTAAAGACAAATATAACACAACACATTCTGAGGCAATTACATCCAGCAACCCACCATATTTATGGCTTTTTCTTAGTTTTGTTTTGAGTAGGTTAGGAGAGCTAGAGAGATAGAGAAAGAACATGAACATGCCACATTTATGGCTGAATTTCCAGATGGGTAAATACAGTATAAGAAAACCTGAACATGGAAACAAAAGCCACCAAGAATCCTATTTATAACGAGAAGCACTCCTCCAAATAAACTACTGTAGTAGATTGAATAATGACCTACAGTGATGTTCATGTCTTAATCCCTGGAACCTGTAATGTTACCTACTTAAATGGCTAAAGAGACTATGCAGAGGTGATTACATTAAAGATTTTTCGATGGGGAGATTGTCCTGGATTATCTGATGGACCCAATGTAATCACAGGAGTCTTTATCAGAGTGAGGCAGGAGAGTCAGAGCCAGGGGAGGGGATAAGACAATGGAACCATCGGTCAGAATGATGTGCAGTCATGAGTCAAGAAATTACCAGCTTCCAGAAGGTGGAAAAATCAAGGAAACAGATTTCCCCTAGAACTTCCTAAAGGTAGGCAGCCTGCTGACACCTTGATTTTAGGGTTTCTGATCTCTAAAACTTAAGAGAATAAGTTTATATTGCCTTATACCACTAAGTTGGTGGCAATTTGTTATAACAGCAATAGAAAAGGTATACAAATACTTTTGGAAATTAAAAATACCAGGAGGAAGAACATAGATGAGTCTACTATTTTTGAATTTTAGGATTTGTTAATGTATTTCAGAGACATAAAAGGAAATGCTTTGGGAAATCTATTTCTTAAAAATCTTTGAACTGCTTTCATTTATCAATGATTAATCTTTTACTTACTACTTTTTCTTTACTAGCAAGCTGATTTTAATTGTTCTAGTTAAAGAATTGGGTTACATGGGTCTATTAAGTACCTGAGATCATTACCCAAAAGTATTGGCTGCTTGTTTGTACTTCATGATGTATGGCTGATCAGGATGACTTTTGGCTAAGTGCAGTCTCCTTTACTGGTAGGAAGGATACTGAAAACATTTAGCTCTCATGGGTCTTTTTTATTTTTATTTTATTTTATTTTGTTTTTAGAGACAGGATTTCACCATCTAGGTCAGGTGGGTCTTGAACTCCTGACCTCATGATCTACATCACCTCTGTCTCCCAAAGTGCTGGGATTACAGGCGTGAGCCACCACACCTGGCCTCATGGGCTTTCTAAGTAAATTGCTTCTGGTAACACATGTATGGCTAAGCACATTTATTCAACCCTATTTTCTTCTACTAGATGTGTATTAGACTTAGAAGCACAACCCATATAACTATCTCTTTCAGCTAAGAGAAAATTCCCAGTCCTCTGCTCACCTGTGTAAGGGCAAGAGAGAAATGAATGGATGCACCGGCTCCTAACAAAACACCGGTGCATAGGTTGTCCTGGGTATAGGAACTTGTCATGTTCACTTTCTTTATCAAATATTTTTCAACAAATAATGAAGTAGGCATTTGGCTACATTGTGACCAGATCATAAAATTAATGACTTTCCAAATTATCTTAACTCCACAGTGAGGAGTGGGGGAAGGGGTACTTCAAATGAGTACAGGAGCCACCAATACCGCTTCCTCAACTCTGCATTTTGCACTGGCAATAATATCAGCACATTATATTCCCATGCAGCCTATTTGCACCCCAGATGCAGCTGAGAGGCTTGTGTGCCAGTACCAATGCTCCTTTAAAGGGTGCCTGAGCCTCTGGAGGAATGAAACGATTATCCTGGAGGCTTATTCCTATAGCCTGCACCCCGAGCCATGTACAGTGATAGAGATCCAGGTAGCAGACTGTGTGCTGGTAAATATATAACCACACAAACACCACCATGTCTCACGAAAACACCATGCACTCTACAAGTAGAAGACCTACCACTTTTCTAGCTTTAAATTCTGTAAGTGTTTTAAAATTCTGTAAGTGACCAAACAGGACTGAACAATTCCTTCATATCATAAGATGCCATTAGATTATTTTTACCTGGTTTTATACTAAATGGATCCCTAGGTTGCTGAAAAGGAGCTGAAAATTGACCTGAATGCATTTGGAAATGATGTATGGCTCTTATCCCTTTGGCCTTGTAATAGTGTTACTTATGCATGTATCTAATTGCTACTCCTGGACTGTAGACACTTAGAATCTAGGTATGACTGGGTACCTAGTCACTACACAATAAGCTTTTCTTGGGAAAGAGAGAAAGGGAGAGGAAGGACACCTGTCCCCCTTTTTCCTTTGTATTGTTTCTTAAGCATCGCAGAGTCCTGTCTTGGAATTTGGTTTCTATTTCTCCTCCCAAACTCCACCTCACTCCATATTATAAGACATGTCTGCATTCTACAATATTAAACATAGACATGGCTCGAAAACTTTTCCAAGAAGCCCCTTGCTCTCTTGATAAATTATTGGACACATATATGTTATAAGACATGTCTGCATTCTGGAATATTAAACATAGACATGGCTCAAAAACTTTTCCAAGAAGCCCCTTGCTCTCTTGATAAATTATTGGACACATATAGGTGGGGGAGTAAACTACTGTCTGCCTCCCCCAGCCAGGTGTATCTGAATTTCCACTCCAGTCAACCAAGACCTCTCTTGCAAAAATATGGAATATTTCATTCCTCTTCCCCAAGAGCAGAAGGAAAGCTTTAAAGCCAAATTTCTGATAAGGGTTTGTCCAAGTGATTATTTTTCATCTTCTATGAGCAGGTTTTATTGAGGAAGGAAGTGAAAGATGTTAAGGGAAATCTGGAACATTTAGAAGCTGGCCAGAGCAACCTATTTTCCCACTTTTGCACTGTTCTCATCAAACAGAGTAAAAAGATCAAGTAACTATAAAGGACTTGGCATCACCATGGTCCAATGCAGCTGTTCACACAGAACTAGTCTAAAAACGAAATGGCTCTTCCATTGTTTGCTTATTACCCACTTCGGATAGAGAATACAAGAGAAAATGACATTCTCCTTGGCTCTAAGTGATTTTACTTCAGTGCAGCTTCCCTGCAGAGCCTCTTCCCGCCTCCACAGCCTTCCCCACTGCTGTCTCGACTTGCTTTTACCCTTATACCATTTTGCATTCAAGCACATTAAATGCAGCCCATGTTGTAAAGACATTATTTATTCCCACATCAAAACACTGCAGGTCACCCAACACATGTTAAAGAGAGAAAACCCATCAACAAATAGGCCCTGTCCATTCAGCTCAATTGACATTTCCATTGTCTTTCGCTGAGGTCTCCGCTTAACAGTCTACACAAGGGAGAATGTGGCAAGAACGTCCATTGGCTGCTGCCTGGCTTCTCTTCTGAAACTGAGCACCAATGGGCCAATGCTGAGGGATTTTCTGGGCGTGCTTCCCTCCTCTGTCAATGTTAATGCAATGCCAAATGATAAAGATGCCCTTTGGCATTCACCACTCTTAGCCTTTAATAATAAACACTTTCTGCATCTCAAATTGCTGCTATACATGAACAGGTTTTAGTCAACCCCTGAAGCGAACATGTACCTTCTCATTACAGGGCAGCAGTAGTGAGAAAGCAATTCACTAAGCTATAGGGCTGGCAATCACCCATATTTTCTGCTATGAGTAAATAACTTCAATTGATTTAATCATAAAAGAATAACAGGAAAACTACATTGATTTCCAAATCGCTAATGTGAACATCAGACTCTATTGACTAGGCTGCGTCCAAGGAGGTTGTAGCCATTTGTATGAGCTCAAGAAACATCAATACTTGATCATTACTCGAACAAAAAAAAATGACAATTTGGACCTATTTCAAAATGGATTGAAGTAATATTATGCAGGGTGATTGGGCAATCTAGTGTGATATAAGTGATAATACGCTGCAGTGCTCATTAGGTTAAAAAGAACAAAATCTATAAATTCTGGCGAACAGTTTTCTTGTTAATTGTAATAAGTCATTCACTTTCTATAGTAACAGTAATAACACACTAGACCTCTGTTTCTATTAAAGTAACCAAATGGGCTTGTCGAAAATTCATCTATTGCTCATGTAAATTTAGCCGCTAAGAAGATCTTTGCACATAGAAAATGTCTCCGTAAGTGGAAAAACTGCCGATTTTGTCTCAAACCACCCAGAAAGGAGCATTGGATTCCCTGACAGTATCTGGTCAATTGAGGTTTAAAAACAATGTCAAAGATATTTAAGAGGAATGTTTAATACAAAAAATGCAAAAAAAATAAAAGTGCTATTTTAATACAGGAAAAACAATGTTGGACTCAAGAGTTAAGTAGGTGAACATATTTATTAAGTAGAGATCACCTAAACCAGGACACTTTGAGTGTGAGGAGAGGCACCATTAATAAGAGGCCAGGACAACAGGTGATTAGCCAGGACTATTCCAGGCAAATTGAGACACAAGATGACTGTGGAGTTGGGGAGACTGACTATAAACTCTGTCTCTAAATTACTTTGAAACTCCAGGCTGGGCGCGGGAGCTCACACCTGTAATCCCAGCACTTTGGGAGGCCGAGGCAAACCTGAGGTCAGGAGTTCAAGACCAGCCTGACTAACATGGAAAAACCCCCTTTCTACTCAAAACACAAAATTAGCAGGGTGTGGTGGCACACACTTGTAATCCCAGGTACTTGGGAGGCTGAGGTCGGAGAAATGCTTGAACCTGGGAGGCAGAGGTTGCGGTCAGTTGAGATCACACCATTGCATTCCAGTCTGGGCAACAAGAGCAAAATTGTCTCAAAAAAAAAAAAGAAAGAAAGAAGGAAACTCCAAGCAACTCATCTACTAGTTTTGGGTTTCTTATTTGCCTGCAAAATGAGATTATCTCAAATATCCTCTTCCAGCTTTAAAATTCTGACTCTCACAGAAAATAGAATGGTGATAGCAAGGGCCTGGGAAAGGTAATAGGGAACATTTGTTTAATAGGTACAGGATTTCAGTTTTGCAAGATGAAAAGAATTCCAGAGATGGCTGGTGATGATCATATCGATATACTTGTGAATATCGTGACATAAATATATTACCTTTACCATTTTTAAGTACAGTGGTATTAAGTATATTTTAAGTTCAGTGAAGCAAGGATTCTGAATCCTTGATTCAGAATATATTTAATACTACTTAATACTATTAAGTAAAATATATTACATAATATATTATAATATATAAATATATAATATACTTTTACTATTAAGTAAAATATACTTAATACTACTGTACTTAAAAATGGTAAAGATGATATATTTATGTCACGTCTTTTACAACTTAAATCTGACGCTTTAAAAAAAAAAAAAAAAATCTGACGCTAAACCAAATGATTTGAGAGTGATTTTCACGTCATCCTTCCTTTACTAGTTATATTTTACTACAAATGCTTCTTAACTATTATCTCAGTAGCAATAGTTTCTTTTACCTTTTACTAAAGAGTAAAAAATTATTTCACTAAGCTTTAATGAAGCAAACAATGATTATTTTAATATAAATTTTTGTCTATTACAGAAAAGATAACATGTAGGATCTCTCCCATTCAAAAGACCCAAAATTCCTGATAATGTTTAAATATGTAAAATATTGTTGAGCCCCATATTAAGCATTCATCACATGCTGAGAATTCTAAGAAACTCAGTGGCCATAAGTAAACAGGTATTGCACTCTGTGTGTGCCCAGCACACAGCTAGGTGTAACTGGGATGTGGAAGTCATGTAAAAAAGAATATCTGTCCTCAAGTAGCTTACATTGTTGTTAAGACAAATAAAATTAACACACAAAATAATTACTGAGTCATACTCCAGAGTGGATAATTGACTTCAAAGTTTAAAGAATATGCTGGGAATTTACAAAAGGCTGAAACCAAAGAGGAATGGATTATTTAGAAGTGCTTATGAAGTTTGTAATTAGAATGTGGACTTGTCTTTAAAAACTATATGAAGTTTGGCCAGACGGGAAGGGATCAGTAAGATCATCTAAGCATGAGAATCAACATGAAGATAAACATGCAGAAAGGGGAATTGTGTCACTGGTCCAGAGACATGTGCTAGCACCTCATGGGAATACACTTTGGCTAGATGAAATAAGGTAGAAAAGCATTACAAAATAAAATAGTTTAGGTGATAGGTGGAAGGAAATATAATGAATTGCTGTGTTTCTCTAAGTATCAGAAGCTTATAACATGTGTCGGGAAAGATTATTTTAGGACATGTGGACACAGTATTAAGGGACATTGAATCATTTTATGAGAAAGTTATTCCCCTTTCAGTTCTTTTAATTGGACTAGTAAGACTTTGCCACATCTACATCACTTGTTAATTTCCCTTTGTAGTAAAAGAGAAAACAAACCTCAGGAATATCTTTGGCTGGCAAAACTTACCACATAATAAATTATAACATAGTGTTTCCATTGTATGGAATTTAAATTAATTATCTTCTAATTCCATTAAGTGATAATGGTTTTCTCTTCATGACTGTGGTATAACATTCACTTTAAAAATACATTTTTTTAGAGCAGAACAATGACCAATTCATGAAGTGATACAAACAGTAAGTATGATGATCTCAGAAAAATCTCAAAGGCTGCCTGTGAGAGTAGAAAGAGCCTGATTCTGATCCCCACTTTGGTAGCTTATTAACATTGACCTTGAGTAAAACACTCTGACTGAGCCTCAGTTTCCTTGTCTGTCAAATGAGGGGTTGAGTGAGATGATCTCCAGGGTCTCCTTCTACTCACAGTTGTATGATTAAAGGGCATTTGAGCAGACAGTGACAAGATGAAAGTGGCATTTAAAGAAGATTAGTCTGGCAGTGACAGGAAGGTGAGATTGGAGAGGAGAAAGTTGGGGTCACGGAGGACAGATAGGGGGCTGTTTCTGTAATCCAGGAATGAGCTGATAAGGGCCTTGGCTAGGATGATGGTCCTGAGAATTTGAGAGATGAAGAGACATGGAAGACACTCCAAAGGAAGAATTGACAGCATTTCATAACGAAATAGTGGAAAGACATAACCATGGTTGGGGATAAGGCATGTGGTGAAGTAAAAAGGGAAACTGTTTTACAAAATCTTGTGTTGGAAAGAAGAGCTTGTCTGCTTTTAAAAATCTTGAGCTTGAGCTGATTGCAAGATATGGATATTGAAATGCTCTTGGGACAGCTGAAATATAGGACTGCCACCTAGATGAAAAGAAAGTTGTGGAAATATAGATTTAAGGGTCTTATGCATTGAAATGATGAATAAGTTGCTTGAACTAGCTCAAAACAAGAATAGCAGAAAATCCAAAAATTGAATTTTGGAATATGATATCTATTGTTAAAAGGCCAGGAGAAAACAGCCGGGGTGCGGTGGCTCACACCTGTAATCCCAACATTTTGGGAGGCCAAGGCGGGCAGATCACGAGGTCAAGAGATCGAAACCATCCTGGGCAACATGGTGAAACCCCATCCCTAATAAAAATACAAATTTTAGCTGGGCGTAGTGGTGCACGCCTGTAGTCCCAGCTACTGGGGAGGCTGAGGCAGGAGAATCAAGAGATTGTAGTGAGCCAAGATCAAACCACTGCACTCCAGCATGGCGACAGAGTGAGACTCTATCTCAAAAAAAAAAAAAAAAAGGCTAGGAGAAGCAAGAAAGACCAAGCGAAGAAACAAAAATGGAATATTCAGAGTATGAAAAATACCAGAAAGCAGAATGCTCAGAGTGAGAGATGCCAGAATGGTGTGGGGTTCTGCAAACCAAGAAATAAACCAGTTCTCAAAAGATGAGTTGCACTTAAATACAGAAAGTCATGCAAGGAATAGGGGTTCTGCAGCCACAGCAAAAATGCTTGAGTGAAGTCATTAACACCCTTTGTTTGAGCAGAAAGCATCAGAGTGGTAGGAGTTGATTAGGATTAAGAAGAGATTAAGAAGCCAGTTAGAAGGGAAAATTCGACTTACAAAAATCATGTCATTTTGCACTCCATAAATGCATACAACTATAATTTGTCAATACAAAAATTTTAAACTTATTTAAAAATTTTTAAGTCAAGGTGAAAATGCAGATAATTGGTAGGAAGAAGGAAGAGAAAAATAAGATACTGGCAAGAGAAAAGCTGCAGATTCAAAAAGTTTATTTTTAAAATATATGGAAGGTGGGCATGGTGGCTCACAGCTTCAGGTGGCTTAAGTGGGAAGATCACAAGTTGAGGAGTTTGAGAGTATAAAAGTCGATGACCATGCCTGTGAATAGCCACTGCACTCCATCCTGAACAACATAGCAAAACTACATATATATTTATAATTTTGATAACAGAGGAGGATGTAAGGTTCTTGGGAAGGTTCTAAAAGTAAAATGAGGTATATTGTGGACTGTGGACTCCACATTGTGAGGTCTAAATTATGAACATGGCCCAATCCTTGAATCATCCAAGGGGCCCCATAATTAACTTCAAAGAAAGAGGCCTCATGTTTATTTCCTTTTCCCCAGCACATATTCAACCTGGTTTAGGTGCAAAAAACACTAAAAAAGAAATTAGTGTCAAAGGTCTGAATTTTGGGGGGCAGACTTTTATTGTAGATTCAGTTCTTCAAGACCTTCCAATCTCAATTGGCCTCTGGAGTTGAGATGGACATGCCCTTTTCCTACAGAAAATCTGGAACATCCTAACTTCCTTGTCCTAGCAACTTAAGTGTGAAGCTGGGGCATTCACATTATCAAGCCATAACACATTTATCACCCTGGGCAGAATGAGCAAATGCTGTTTGAGTATTTCACACATGCTCTGTGGTTACAGCAACTGCCTTTTATTGTGTGTGTGGTCATTTCCAGAAGACTACAAAACATTGTGAGCTGGGATCTCAACTTACATCAGAAAACAAATCAGGCTGCAGTGGGACAGGAGTTGTCACCAGCTATAGAAGGATCCAAAAATACAGGGGCCAGATTGTCAACCTATGCAACTCTAGGGGAATTCCCTGCACCAAAGCTGTATAATTCATTTACCTGAACAAGAAATCCCAGTAGACACTGTGCCCAGATGATCTGATGCCTATAGGAAGGTTTCTAGATCTGGAATGTATTATCTCTGAAAACAATTAAAGAATGAGGAACGAACTGAGTTTCCTAAATGCTAATTAAATTTGCAATTCTGAACATATTGTCTAAACTCAGTGTCAGGCAATATATCATATTAAGAACACCGACTCTTTGCATCATGAAATTCTGACTCCTCTACTTATTCGTGGCAGGTTATTTAACTCTCATGCCCTAGTTCTTTCATCTGGAAGGTGGGAAACCTCATTGGTTTGCTGGGAAGAGTCAGTGAGTTGATGTATTTAAAAGCTTACAACAGTGTTGACATATGGCAAGCTCTATGTACCCTGGTTAGCTACTCATAATCTGATGAATAGGTGGATATATACCCACAGTAAATTTGGAATTGGGTAATAAACAAAAATGAGGTTTTTTTCTGGTGATTGGTCTTAACATTACTTCAGAATCCACTTTACTGACTTTGCCTTCTTTTGCTCATGTGGCATTTGCTATCACTTATTCAATGCCTCCTTCAGTCCTCTCTGTCAAGTATGGGAATAATTTAAGCTACATAGAACTTTTTAAAGCTTTTATGCATTTTTGTGCATGTGTGAAATCAAAGATAAGAATAAAATAGTGTTTACAAATTTCTGATATATACTAGTCTTTGGAATATAAGAACAAGAAATCAGAACTCCCAGTAATTCTTGAGAATTCTCTAATGCCTGTTATTCTAAAATAGTCCAGCACTGATCATATTATTTACTCATTATCACAGATATTTTCAAAAGGTTATTTAGTAAATAAGAAATGTTAAGTTTGTAAGTAATATTGTTTGTAACTATCAAAGCACAAAAACTTTGATAGTCCGTGTACCTTGATACAAAGAACTGTAGTGTACAGAGAATATTTAAACATGGGCAAAAACTGTGATGATTATTAGGTAGGATGTGCAAAACATAACATTCAGATTTCCTGGCAAAGTTAACAGCACTACACAAAATCACATATTAAAACTGTGCATGTAATATCTTAGTTTTCTTCCAAACTAGTTATTTCTTGGATTTTTTATTTCATAAGATTTGAATAAAGGATGCTATTCCTCTAAGTTTATTAATACTTAGCAGCAGGCAGGGCCACCACCACAGACATGTAAAGCTAGAAGCAAGGATGAGGTTAGATCATGTTATTTCTTTTCATCGATATCATGTTCCAGTTTCTAGAAGTACCCACCTTAACCCTCTACTTTCTCTGTCAGTGTTTTCTATTCTAGTTTTTTACTCAAAGCCAGTGGATTCCTTCAACCCAGTTACACATGTTGATTGTTATGCTGTATTCTTGAAGGAAGAGTTGTAACACTTTTACTCATTTTCCCAATTTCTCAATAGATTTTTCTAAAGATTCGACATTTAGAAAAACAAATTTCCCACTAAAATCCAGAAAGGAATTCCCACATGGAAATTCAAGAATGGACTTGACTGGATGGACAAAATAACAAACAGCTCATAGAGGAAGGGTACCCCCAGAGGGTGACTTACCAGAAAGCTAATGAAAGCTGAAGGTGCAGGTCCCTGACCTGCTCCAACCCTTTCTGAGGACCTGGGAAGGGACCCTACAATATGTGCACATGGCCAACATGTTTTATACCAAAAATATGTGCAACTACTATATATCTATACAAAACGTTAAAAAAGTATACTACTTCAAAAGTAAAAATTTGTTTTAGTATTCTTTTATTAAAGATGGCTCTCTAATTATATAACTTTCAACTCCACAATATCTGAATCTGTTCCTGGATGCCATAGGGAGGTAGCTATAACACCAATACCAAGAAGATTAGCTTTGTTAGATGGTGCCTGGTGAAGGAGAATAATATAGCCCATGCTCCATAAACTCAGTTGCATACAAGAATAAGGAATTGTAAAGTGTGAGGCAGTAAGGAGAGGTGGGGCCTTTGGTGACTGTCACAGGACATGTCCTTCTGAGGGGACCTGCCACCTACTCCACTCAAGCCAATTGATACCACATGACACTGAGGCACCAGTTAAGTCAGATCATCCAATTATTTGAGAGAACTAGAAATCTTAATTTGTATATGAATCTCCCAATTTCTGAATCTTAGCAACTAATTAAACGTGTTATAGATATTGTACTGGCCAAGCAAAACATGTTGGTGAAACATGGTATTCTACAAACTGGCTGCTGGCTCACAATCTTTACATACTTGTTCTTTTTGAGATCTCATAGCCCCAAGAGTAAGTCTATTTGCTCCAAACAGCTAGTCTGAGGCCCATTCCTCTTTGCTCCAGAGCCAATCCTGAGGCTTTGCCCTCCCATAGGGGCCCCTCTGAGATCCCAAACAATCTTCCATTTCCTGTCTACAACCCATCAAAACTTGATCCCATCAGTTGTCCCTGATTTCCCCCAGAATGATAGAAGAGATGCTGCCTAACTAAAAAGGTGGGTTACAAATGGGAGTGCTTTCTAGAAGGATTCACATCTTAAAAGAGAACACTTGTATTCTGGACACTATTCTTGCCTATAATCCTAGCACTTTGGGAGGTCAAGGAGTATCACTTGAGGCCAGGATTTCAAGAGAGACTAGCCTGGCCAACGGTGAAGCCTCGTATCTACTAAAAATACAAAAAGTAGCCAGGCATGGTTGTGTGTGCCTGTAGTTCCAGCTACTTGGGTGGCTGAGGCAGAAGAATCGCTTGAACCCAGGAGGTGGAGGTTGCAGTGAGCTGAGATCACACCGCTGTCCTCTAACCTGGGCAACAGACTGAGACTTCATCTCATAAAATAATAATAATAATAATAACCATATTTTAAAAAGAGAGAAAGCTCGTGAACCCAAAGCCACTTTCAAGTTGCTTGAGGGAATAAAATAAAATGTACTGCACAGCTTTCCGGGAGTCATTTAGGAGAAGTCAAGAATCTTCTTGGATCTCTTAAATTCCATCAGCATTGAATACATGCTAAGGAGCTGGGCTAGCTCTGCCTCATTCATTCATTACTCTATCCATTAAGAAAATGGTGTTTAGTTTACACCAGGTGCTAGGCACAGAGATAGGTCACAGGGGCAAAGGGCAGGCAGGACTGGTAAGAGCTTTGTTTTCAAGGTTTGTATAAACCTGTTAAAGAAGGCAGATGAGTAAATAGGCTGTTATATTGCACTGCCTCAGAGTCCAAGACCAAGACTCTTCAGAGGGGGCAGTAGACCAATGCCCTGTCTTTTCTAGTTCCCTCTTCTTCCTTTCCCCCATCCTATAGGTCCTCCCTCACTCCAGGCCTTGCTCCCGCCATTCTTCACTCTCAGGTTTGACGATCTCCTGACCCTACAACTGGCCTCTCTGTATGATCTGGTTTCTACCAGTACAGTGGATTTAGTAATTGGCCTGCTTTTGGCTCCAACTGCCTTCGGTTTTCTCACCTGCAAACTGTGACTCATGCTGCTCCTCCAATCAGTAATGTCATTGCCTTGTTCCTTTGCTATCACCCTTGTGCTGTTCTGCTTTCCTGTTAAGTTAGTTGATTCTATTTCTACTTTTTTTTTTTTTTTTTTTTTTTTTTTTTTTTTTTTTTAGCAATCTGCAAGATCCAGAGTCATGTCTTTTTAATCTGTGTATTCCCAAGTGTGTCTGTGGGTTTGTAGTTTTGGTGCTCAATAAATGTTGATGTAAGTGTAATATCCCTCCTTTCAATCTGTTTGTAGAAATCCTACCTATCCTTTGAGGACTAAATAAAGTGCTGTCTTTGTCCGGCAGCCTTCTCTGATCACTTCAGCCTCAGGGAATGACCTCTTCTGGCTTGGAATATCTAGAGTTTTGGGTTTTAACTGTTGTCACTGCCCTCCTCACACAGGGCTTTGTACTGTAAGCACTGTGTAAGTGCGTCTCAGCTCTACTAGACCAATTTTTCTGAGGCTAGGTGGAGTTTCTTCTGATCTTGCCATGTTTCATAGTAAATAGCAAGTGGCAGTGCCCTGTTGAATTTCAATGTGTATGTACTGAATTAGTGTGACTGAACAAATGAATGAACTGAATAGATGAATAGGGCAGGTTTTGAGGAGCTAGTCAGACCATAACTTATTCTGCCCACCTACTCCCTTTATTTATGCTTAGATTTCAAATTTTCATACATAGTTTACATGAGTGTTTTTATGTCTCATAGGCACCTATAAAAATGATTGTCATTAACTTAATTTCCTAACTAACGAAGAACCACAAATCCTTTTGTGTTAAATCCTTATTGAAGAAAGCCTTTATGGTAACAGGTAGAAGTTCATTATGATATTCTGGTAATTATACATTCTATACAATATTAACTCTTTAGGGCTATGAAGGTGCTTAAGGCGCTTTACTTTTACTGAGTTTAAAACAGGTAGCTGTACTTTTTAAATTATGTCTGTAACATTTTTTTCCCTCTTCTCTTACATGTTGCTATTACTACTTCCAGGGGGCTTCTCCCTTCCTCTCTCATCAATTTAGCTTACTTAATCAACAATTGTTTACTGAACATCTATTATGTTTATTTAAATCTATTATGAACCTGAAAAGCAGACATCTCAGTTTGTTCGAGTAGCACTGAGAAAATACATTTGAGTGTGGAATCATGTATTAGTAAAACAATCACACTTCGGTGCATGGATTTTGGAAATTCTATTTTGGATTCAGAGTGAGGAAGCAGACCTCTCACTCTCAGCTGTATTCCAGAAAACAGAGTCAGTTGAATAATTAACTAGGGGATGAGTATGATATGACTGGACTGATAGTCTTTAAAACCGATTTGCTGGCCAAGAAGATGAAAGAATTAACTCCATTCCTCCATGAAACAAAGTTGCAGCTTGGCATCCTGACTTTTCTCCTTTTGATTTTGCCATTGAAGCTTGTTAGCTCCTCATAATAAATCACTGGAAAGGTTGTTAGAATAATGGAGAAAAACAAGGGAGAGTGGTATTGAGGAAAGAACAAGAAACCATCAAAGACTACTAAAATGATACAGTCGAGAAATTAACAGGGTTGTTTTTTGTTGTTCTTTCTGGCAAGAAAAAAAAAGTGGCCAGTTATACCACATTTCTCATGAATATTTTCACAGCCACAGAATAGACAATGTAATACTTTCAACAGTAATGGATTAGAGATCTATCTAAAATATAACAATAGCTCACATATCAGTGTTTAGGGCAATAAACAGCTGTATCATTAATTTCTACCTCAGATTCATGAGTGATTACACTTTGTATCTCTAAAAGTCCATAGACTATTGGAAATGAAAATAATGTGTCATTGATTTGAGCAGGCTTTTAGAATATAGGAATAACGATCTGAGGGATTTTTTAATTATCTAAACTCCACTAAGAGCCCTTGAGAGCTTTACAAAAAAAGAACACGACCCAATGTATAAAGGTGCCTGAGAAAATCTGATGTGCTTTGGACGAATTTAGATACTATAGTGAAGAGGCTATCATAATGCACAGAATTGAGTCCCTTATGCCTCAGAGAAGGCTGGGCAGAGAAACTTTCAAGAAAGGCAGATGAACACCCAGTACAGAAATTTTTATACTGGAGTAAATAGTATCCCATCTTGGTGGTTACAATTTTATTATCTGCATATGCCTGAGGACTGTTGCAAGTCATAAACACATGCCAAATGACACCAAAGACAAGTGTGGGCATTGGCTGCCTTTTCACCTTGTATCCATTTGTGTTTTAAATAGCTGATGCGATGGGCTTTTTTTTTCCTCACACCTATAAGCCAAAGTCATTGTCCTGTCAGTGTATAATGCTTTTATATTTTGGAGTGCTAGCCACGGGATTTTTCCACTGCTTAATGGATCGGCAGCTGCATCCATAGTCGGACTTAATGTGTACAGGAGAGGAGAAAGAAAGGAAATTGGGTTCAAGACAAAAGAAAGCAAAGCGGACATTTTCCATTTGGAATGCTGGGCCTGAGCCCCTCTCTGTAAAGAGCTTCTTAGGCTGTGCTGGGCAAACTATTTGGTTTCTCCTCCGATGTTTTCAGAGCCCCAAGGCTCATCAAAATGGCAAATGTTTTTCAATGAGCCTGTCGCCCCTCAAATTTCTGAGAGCTGAGAGTTTCCTGCAGGAAACTGATATGATGCACACCTACCCTTAGACTCCACTTGCAGTGTTTTCTAAGCCCACTTTTGTCTCGTTTCTAATCCATCAGGTATTAATGTTAATCTGATATTTCTGAAGTACTGAATGGTGTGTATCTATGAAAGGGGCTGTGGAAAAGCAGGCTGATGGATTGGCTGTGGATTTGACAAGAATTCAAATCTGAAAAACAAGCCTACTTACCTGAAGGTGCCAAATAACCATCATATGTTTCCCTAAAATAAGAGCAATATATAAAAATCTTACAAGATGGGGACAGTAATTTCCATGTTCACTACACCATTTTAGCACTCCCATAAACCTGTAGTAGCTTTAAGAGAAATATGGCTGGATGAGGCATATTTTATTCTTCAGCATGCAAGCCTAATGAATAGAAACTTTAACCTGGTCTTAAACAGTCCCTGCATCCAAAATTGGTTAAGTATTTTTAAAACACGTACGATTTATGCTCTACTTTTAATATTTTGGGGGAATAATCTAGTATTTGGTTATGTCTTATAGGATCAGGAGATAAACTGAAAATCTTAGAATTTTCAGTTTATCTCCTTACACGTGAGTACTGATCCTATAAAACAGTTTCTGCCCAAATTATGGCCCAACCTTATGGATTTAAAAGAAAGTCACTCAAATCAGCAATAGCTCCATATTCTGCCAAACAAAATAGTTTTACCAAAGCAGCCTCTTATTCTCCCTCCCCCATCCATGAACTTCCAATGACGGTCCCCCAAACGAGTCTTTGGTAAATCTATCCTATGAGTACTCCATGGAGGCCATGTTAAAGGTGAGAATTTTAAGTTCTCATTCATCTCAGAAATGAAACTGGTGAACCGAGCTCAAAAATGTCCTATATTAAGCTAAATTCTATGTAAGCAAGGATTAAGTTTATGCTTGTGTATTAAAGAAAAGTATGTTTTATCCTACTGAATTTTTAAAATAAGCTGTTTCTAATAAGAAACTAATATACCACATACTACAAAAAAAAAAAAAATAGAACATTCAAACAAAGAAAAGGATGAAATGGAAAGATAATCACATTTAACCTTTGGTGTACATCTTTTGAGATATATGATTACAAAATATAGTTGTCCTTCAGTATCCTCTGGGGCTGGTTCCGGGACCCCCATAGATACCAAAATCCACAGATTTTGTGGGTTCTCTATTCTTTCATTTTTCAAATGTTTTTGATCTGTAGTTAATTGTATCTGCAGACACAGAACCTGCAAATATGGAAGGCTGACTGTATATAATCATATATAGCTGATTTTTATATATCAGGCTTGAGTATAATGAAATATACTTAAATATAATTAAAATATATATTTTTAGGTAATGGTAATGGTTGCACAACAATTGAATGTACTCAATGCCACTGAACTGTATACTTAAAACTGGTTAAAATAATAAGTTTCATGTGTGTTTTATCACAATTTTTAAAATACACATTTTAAAATAAAATGAGATGCTAAAGAACATGCTCCTTTGTTACTTCTTATTTTAATCTGATTATTACAAGTACTGTATCTCTCCATGTCAGTCAATACAATTCAAGAGCATCATTTTTAATGGCTATAAAATATTCTACTTTGTGGGTATGTACTTTAGATTATTTAAATCAGGGATTCTCGCTCTGGCTGCATATTATAGTCACTTGGACAGTTTATAAAAGATAGATGTTCAGGTCTTACCTCACAAAAGTCTTATTCAATTGGTCTAGGGAGAAACTTGGGCATCAGCATTAGAATAACTTCCCAAGTTATTCTAATAGTCAATCAATGATGGCAAACACGGACTTTTTATCTTTTCTTATTAAGAAAAGATATCTACCTAAGAAAAGATAATTAAAATACTCTTTTCTTAGACAAGTAAGCCATTTCCTATTTTGTACAATTATATATAACTCTAAAAAGATTACGATTAGAAGGATTTTGGAGCACACACTCATAGTGACTTATCTTTTGCTGAGTATGATGACCATATACTTTATCTTACAAACTAGGACACTTCTGAAAGTGAAAGGAGATATGATTATTCATTATTCCAAGACAAAAGCTGTGCAAACCAGGCTTACCTGTGGCAAACTGGGTCATAGATGGTTACACTATTCAAAACATATAAACTTTTAATACATTTGGTAGTTTTTACCTGAAGGCCATCCAAAATCAGCATACCAAATACATCTATAGCTTTTGAAAAAACCTGTACTCTGAGATCCATAAAACTGCAAAGTATATTTTTAAAAAATATTTATTGAACTACTATATGCCAGTTTGTGCTAGATATGAGGAATCATTGTGAGGAGCACGCAACACATAGTTTCCATTTCATACATTTACTAGGAATTACAGACATTATAAAAGTGCATGATACCATAGATATTATCATTTTATTTAACCTTGATAAATTTATTAGGCAAAAATTGTACTTTACTGTTTTCATTTGTATTCATTTGATCACTCATAAAATTGAACATACTGTTTATTATCTGTATTTCTTCCTTCATGCATTATCCATTCGTTTTTGTCCATTTTGCTATTATATGTTTATAGCTTTTTTTCCAGTTTATTACTTGATTTTAAAATTTGTTTATGATAGGTTGTAATAGAAGATTAAAACTATTTTTGACTTGGTTACTATAATTAATCTTTAATTCATAATTAATAATTTGGTATAAAAAGAGGTAAGGATCTTATATTAATGATTTTGAGTAAACGATTATCCATTAGCATTTATTGGAAAAAAAATTATTTGTTTTCCCTAATTTGAAATGCCCTCTTTAGCATGCAATAGAATTTCATATATATGCAGATCTGTTTCAGGGATTTCTATTGCATTTCTTTATTCTTTCTGTCTGTTCTTATAATATTAGCTCACCAATTTAATTATTTCATGTTTCATGTTATACTTTGGTTTGATATCATCTGTGCAAGTCTTCCTACCAGATTCTTCTTTTTAAATAAATTATTGGTTACTTTTGCCTTTTCAATTTTTTTTTTTTAGGTAAATTTTAGGGGCATGTTGTTGAGTTCCCACAAAAATCCTATTGAAATTTAATTGTTATTGTATAAAATATATAAATTAGTTTCAGGATAAGTAACAACTTTACAAGATTGATGTTCATCCAGGAACTGGATATGTCTCTCCACTCATTCAAATATTCTTCTATATGCTTTATTTTTTAGATTTTGCAGGTCTTTTTCCACAGGTCTTGCATCTTTCTTGTTAGGTTTATTTCTAAGTATTTCTTTGTTTGCTTTACTTTGCTTTGCATTTATGGGTATGTATATGTATATGTGCATGTAAAGGAAATTTTTAAGCCCATTTATTTTGTATAAATGGGTATTTCATACTACTGATTTTTTCCAGCTCTATGTGATAGCATACTGTCATGCTATATAAGACAACAACACACAACAACTTGCACAAATATATCCCTGTAATTTGAGTTACTTTGCTCTCTTTTAATTTAAAATATTATATAGTAATGGACTTGCTTACTTCAGGCTCAACCTATAATAATTTGCACCATCCATTCTTTAATTCACCAGATATCATTGAGATCCTTCTATGTCCTCACACTGAGCTAGGTATGGAGGTATGATGGTAATGAGTGGGATGAGAGTTATGAACAAGGTACACACAGGGGATCTAATTTAGCTACAGTCCCAGCTAGGCAAAGTTCCCTGAGAAAAATAATATGTAAGCTGAGGCTTGAAAGGTACAAAGGATTTAACTAGGCAAAAGGGGGAGGAAGAATATTCAGAACACAGACAACACCAGGGAAAGACTCTGAGCATGGTCAGAGTAGGCAGAAAACTGGTTTTGAGTGGGGCTTGTGTGTTGGCAGGGACCAATGCCACAGGGCATTTGGGACATGCAAAGGCTTTTGTATTTTATCTTGGGAGCAGTTAAAAGCAATGAAGGGTTGCGTGAATCTGTTTCACACTGATAAAGACATACCTGAGACTGGGTAATTTACAAAAGAAAGATTTAATGGACTTACAGTTGCACGTGGCTGGGGAAGCCTCACAGCCATGGTGAAAAGCAAGAAGGAGTAAGTCACTTTTTACATGGATGACAGCAGGCAAAGAGAGAGAGCGCTTGTGCAGGGAAACTCCATTTCATTCACTATTACAAGAACAGTGCAGGAAAGATCCACCCCCATAATTCAATCACCTCCCATTGGGTTCCTCCCATGACACATGGGAATTGCGAGAGTTACAATTCAAGATGAGATTTGGGTGGGACATAGCCAAACCATCTCAAGGGTCTAAATAAGGAAGTGACATAAACATGTCTCCATTTTTGAACAATAATCTGGATATAATATGATGAATGAACTCTAGAAAAGAAAGATAAATTCACAAATCCGATGAATAATAACAAGGTTTTTGAACTAGTCTACCTAATACAACCAGGTCTACCTGAAATATGCATTATTAGCCTAGGGAGGCTGTAAGTGAAAACCAACTTATGGATTAAGGAGGCATCTAGAAGACGAACAACAGGATTGGCACATTGATTTGTTGTGGAATGTAAGGGTAAGAGAGAAGTCAAGAATGACTTCCAGGGTTCTAGGCTTGAGCCTCAAATTGCTCAAAGTGCCATCCATGAACTAGGAAATACTAGAGAGCAGATTTGTGGATTATGGGGGGATTCTAAGCTCCCATTTTGGAAGTTTGGAGGTTAGGGTACCTGTGAGGACATGTAAGTAAACACATCAAGTAGACCATTGATATATGGAGATGGGGTCATGAGAGAGGTTTGAGTGGAAAATATAAACTTAGGAATCACCCACACAGATGGTGGTTGGGGTTGTACAGTTGGATAAAATTGTCTAAGAGTAAAAATAAGCATTAAGAGGCCTAGATCCTAAAAAAAATTCAGTCTGAAACAGGCTCAAGTTGGGTTAAACAAGAAAGAAATAGATGCAATAATGATTTTAAAATATTTAATGATATTTGAGAAAATGAAAAGGGAAGGAAGTGAAGGCTTATATAACTCAATTTGGTGATCTGTACCCACTGTAAAAGTCTTAACCATTTTATTACATTTCTGATGTGTTCTACTGAAGACAGCAATTTCTTTGCAATTTGTCAAAATACTGCTTTAATTTCCCTTGATGGGACACAGTTTCACTGCCTAAAATGGTGATAGACCCCCTTGCTGAATTAGATGTGTAAGTTCTCCTGTAGAGCTGAGTAATAACGCTCAGAGGCCCTTGAAACAAAGTGGCCCTTCTTCAATTGAAACAGGCTTCTATTTCTCAGACTCATCTTGTCCCAGAGGAAGATGGGAATGGATATGCTTCTACAGAGTCACCACGAGTGGTGATGAAACACAATTTAGAAACACACCTGTATCAGCCATCTGGTGCCAGGTAGGCATTTCATTTTAAAGCAACAAGGCACATCAATGGAGTTTAGGCACATCATTTAGAGTTTTAGTAATGTCATTAGCTGGAGATTCTTGTTTAGTGCAGTTTGTTAGATTGATACAAAATAATAATCATTTGGGATAGTTTGCAAAAGGATTAATGGGAAGTAAAATAAGGTTAAACTCAAACTAGAAGTGGGAAATAAAATCAAGCAATGTGTTTATGAATAAGTAAAAGACATTTCAGTTTGGACCCAGCAAGTTTCATAAACATGACATTAGGTAATTTACCTGATACATACAAAACCAAGAGAAGATGGTGTTTTAGTGTAAGAATCCCACTCATCACAGAGTGGGTTTGAATTCTGGCCTGACTGCTTGCTAGACACATGATCTTCAACAAATTGCTTTAAAAATCTGAATTTGATGGCCAGGCGCGGTGGCTCATGCCTATAATCCTAGCACTTTGGGAGGCCGAGGTGGGTGGATCACCTGAGGTCAGGATTTCAAGACCAGCCTGGCCATCATGGTGAAACCCCATCTTTAAAAAAAAAAAAAAAAAAAAAAAAAATCTGAATTTGGTCAAGTTTTAACTTCTTCAGCTTGTAAGGAGAGCTAGATCACATCACTGGCAGGGGGGTCTATGATGATCAGTTAAATCTTAAGTGCCTACTAAGTCCCCTCCATTTCCCTTCCCACATGAAGGTTTAGCTGACTCTGTAATTTTGGGTTTAGATCTAGCTGATGCTCTATGATCTCTCTTTCTCATATAGCACACCTTCACAATTTCTAAAATCGTAATCCTAGACACGATAGTTTCTATGAGTGAAAAAAAATGTGGCATTGCAGACATAATTTTAAACACCAGAACAAAGTTAGACAGTTCAGCTTGAATAAAAGGTTAATGGTAATCTCTGTGAGTCCCCTGGCTGACAGGAGACACACAGGCAGTTCCAGTGGTTTGCTCTCTTACAAAGATGCCACTCCCCCACCTTCATTAGAATAGATAATTTTCGTTTCATTTCTGGTAGTGGTAATATTTGTCTGAGCATTCCACATTCTTGTTTAGCCCACCAAGGTTTATTAGTTAAGATAGAGACTCAAGTTGCCATAACAGAGACCCAAAATGCAGGGACATAATCAATACAGAAGTCGATTTCTCTCTTATAAAGCTGTTTTAAAAATTAGTATTATAGAACTGGCATAGAAGTTTCACAGTTTTGGGCCCAGACTTTCTCTATGTCACTCTCACATCCTTGGAGTGCTGCCCTTATGTGCATAGCACCAGATGGTACTAGGCAGTCATAATGTGTATGTTGAACTTGACCTCATTTGCAACACACTGTAACTGCCAAATACCAGGGGACCTTCATCCCTAAGCTCATTCTTATGACTTCATCCAACATATGCATTTTTATCTTGTTTTCCAGTTTGAATTCTTTTATTTTTAATTTTTTCAATATTTTAAAAACATTGGTGGGCACATAGTAGGTGTATATATTTATGTGGTGCATGAGAAGTTTAGATACAGGCATGCAATGTGAAATAAGCACATCATGGAGAATGGGGCATCCATCCCCTCTAGCAAACAATTTGAGTTCTTTCATGTTTTTGGGTATTTGCTTCAATAAACATGATGCCTTTCCAACCAGGTAAACTCCTACTTATCATTAAACCTTTTGTTCAAAATCATCTCCGCTATGAAGTTAACACTAACTCCCCGCTAGCAGGTTACTCATCCTCCTATGCTCCTGTAGCACTCTCTATACTGAAAAGCTGTTAGTGTTTAATGTACTATCTACTGATTATTCATTTACCCATAATGTCCACATGTGCGTGGGCCCTACATGTGTACATGTGACCCACACACATTCCTACCAAAGAGGGAGCTTCTGGGCCTCATTCTGATCACCTATTCACTCTTGCATGCCCCCTAGTGCTTTCCACAGTGGCACTTAGCAATGGTGATGGAATTTATCAAACAAACAAATGAAAATTATCCATAGGAAAAGAAAATCAGATATCTCTGGCCCCCAATTTTCCCTTCTTACTTTTTCTCTAAAACCTGGAGAGTAATTTAAGTGTTCTCTGAAATCTTACGATTCCGTGCAATATTGGGCCAAGATTGTCATTTCAATGGAAGAGAGACTGGCAGTCCCAGGTATAAAATTTGCTCAAGAAGAGGAGTAAAGGCCATGACTTTCAAAGACAGCAGCTTTGTTACAGGTTCACCTTTTTTACAGATCAAACCAGATCCTCAATTCCATTTTGTAAATGCTGTCTCCAAACACTGGCACTTATGTTTCATTACAGAGAAGCAAAGAAAACTAAATTATTAGTTTACAAGCTAATTTGAAGACAAGAATATTATCACAAACACATACATAAAATAAGAAAATGAAAGAAAAAATTCTCACCAAATAACATGTGATGCAACTTTTAAATTTCTTCAACATGCGATTTCCCAAAAGCGGTATCCTGGAATACTTTTGTTGTAAGGAACTTATTTGTGCACACAAGTTGTAAGAATAAAAAAAAAAAAAAACTGCATGACATATTTTTCTAGACACTCAAGATTAACTGAACAAGGGCTTGCCCATCAACAATAGCTTTTAAATAGGAAAAAGTGCTTAAAAATAACCCAGGCAACTTTCTTGACTATATTCACTATCTTTAGAATGTAACATTTACCAAAGTTTTCTCAATGAAGAAGCTGTATCATTACCTAAGCACAATTTAGAACAATCTGTCATCTGGCGAGGAAGAATGGCTACTAGGTAAGACCGGGAGGGTGGAGGTAAGCCTTAGGGGAACTGTGCGGGCCTTTATTTTCCATTTCTCCTCTTGTTGTTGGTGAATATCAATGAAGTGTGACCAGCCTCAACAGCAGGAGTACCAACAAGGGATCACCCTGACTGAAACTTGCTTCCTTTGAGCTCAGGGAGATCAAGGAATTCATCTGTTGTTTACTCATTTGAGATTTACCCCCTACATACCACCTTCACAAGCTGTTAAAAAAAAAAAAAAGAGAGAGAGGGAGACAGAGAGAGAGAGAAGTAGCAGCAGAGCAGCGACCACTCACAGCAGGGAACTCCGAGGTTTTACCTGTCTTTAATTTATGCAGCATTTTCCAATTGTGCCATCCCGGCAGGTGTGACCGCTCTTTTGCGGAGCGTCAGTACTATTTTACCTGCTTCAGTCTGTCAAAAACCCATTTATACGTGCCTGGCTAATGTGCTAGAAATAAAAGCCCCAACCTGTCGAGTAAACTCTCTGCACCTGTACGAAGCAGTTAAATTGTTCCATCTGCCATTAGCCCGGGAGATCAAAGGCCCTCCCCAGGAGGGCTGCCCGAGGACCAAAGCATAGGATGGAGCTCCCTGTCTTGGAGTTTAAGACGACGGGGACAACGAGGAGAGAGTGGAGACAGGGGTTAACAACCCAGAGAAAAGAATCCCGTAGCCCGGGCCTGGCTCGGCTACCTGAAGGCGCTTTTGTCTGATTTAGGCGCGCCAGGAGCACATTCTTTCACATTAGGAACCGCAGGGGAAGACATTCATTCACTCCTTTTTTTTGGTGACGTAGCTGGGGCATTCATGCGTTTTTAACCTTGAATAATTTTTGTCTCTAAGCTCCAAACAAGTTTTATCCTGTCCACAGGTCAGTTTTGTTACAGAGGCCAATTAGCAGTGCTACCTTAGCCTGCGGCAAAAAGCCAAGTAATGGCCGGGCAAGCCCTACAGAGGGGTGATGAATAACTCTGAGAGCTGTAATTTGAAAGGGGGGCCTTTGAAGCATTTACCTTACATGGGACGCCATTGTCCCTGCAGGGTGTTTGATCTTAAAATAATTTACTTAATGATCTCACCATGGGAGAAATTGGCAGAGCGAGATTAGGCTGTAAGGCCTAATGGACATGGGAAAAGTTAAAATTGCTCAGAGAAAGGTATGTACAGCGCAGAGATTCATCGGTGCTGTGTGTTCATTACTAAGAGGGGGTGAAAAGCCCAGCTGACTGCCACAGCTCTGCAAAGCTCATCAGAAAACCAGCAGATGCGGGCCTCTCCAGGGCTGAGTGTATTCTCTCTTTCCTGTATATCTGCATTTGTGGGAATTAGTGATTTTAGTCTGTTTTTTCAATCAAATTTCTCTCTCTCTCTCTCTCTCTCTCTCTCTGAACTGTGGAGCAACTGTCCTGGGTACACACAGGAGCAGAGGAGCATCCCGCATCCCGGGGGACCGTTTCTGAGCAGGAATTAGAGGTGCATGAAAATGTGAACGTAAGCCATGTTTTGTCCCTTTGAGTTGGCAAGCATGGCATCAAGTAGACACAGCAATTACTTGACATTGTTATCCTGGGCCTATGGTTTTGTCCTTTAGAAAACAAAAATTTAAATGTAAGCCCCAGTGTAACATGTTTATAACTCATATCTACTTGTGATTTCTTACCTACACCTCAATTACACTTATATGATAATTGCAACAACTAGCTCAGCATTGCATCTAGAGCATAGCATTTCAAGCTTAAATATCTTTGTAATTTTGCTCTTTCAGCTGTTCAGTATTTTCTTACTGCCATGGCCCCTTATTGCAAAAAGTATTTTTCCAAATTTATAGAATTGGAATAGACACCATAAGAGAATATCCAACAGGAAAAAAAGTCAACCTAAGAGTCTGTATTGCTGTTTATGTATTTGATGCTACAACTAAGAAAGTGTGAAGTCATAGAACATGAATAATTAATAAGTGAGCAAATTTCTTCTCTAATGCAAATTCCACCTAAGTGAATCTCAGCCGCCTATCCATGTAGCCCAATCTCTTGATATGTGTTCATCCCTGGAGGAAAAAATACAACCCAGGAAATGTACCTATACACATCATCAGGTAAGTTTGAATACCTGTTACTTGTATAAAATAGAAATACTTTGAGCACAGAGTACAGATGTCTGATTTCCCAAGATCCATACCTTTTGCTTGTGTCTGGTAGGACAGTGCAATGAAATATTTTTCGTTCACTGCAAATCAAGTAGTTGTGAGCATAAGTGCCAATATGCATGTGTGAACTGGAGGTAACACAAGTGTTCCCCATAAGTTTGAGACTTTTTTGAAATTTAGCCTATGGAGTCCATTGCTGGTTTATCTATTGAGATACACCTGAGAATGTTTACCAAATACAGTAGACCTCTCTTAAACTTGTCTTTTTATCTCTTACCTATACTGGGAAATTAACAACTTATTAATGTGCTTTAATAATTTCTGCTCTGACACACGGAATTAACTGAGGCTATATATGCTATGTTCATATATTCTACTTGTTAAAGCACTTGCTCTGTGTCCTAACCTTTTTCAGCTGGCTAACAGGAGATGCCCTTTGTAAAATGAGATAGCAAGCACACATGTGGGGATAAAGGTGACATCATGTATGTAGAACAGATGGGACTGACACAGAATAGGTACTCACTAAAAGTTCTCTCCCATCATGTGCTCTGAAAACTACTTTAAATCTCTATAGCCCTCCATAATTAGCATTTTTTTCTCCATTTCCACTGGTGATCCAGTTGTTGTTGCTAGGAAGCTGCTTTCAGTGGGTAAAATTGAATGAGAAGATTGTTAAAAGCATCTAAACTTTCTGGAAGAAATTAGGTAAGTCCAGGCCTTCCCAAAGCTGTGAGCAGTAATCTAAGGGTCCCAGCTTCCTGGTTACTGGGTAGCTGCTGAGAATTCCTTTCCTCCATCTTTGCATTTTTTCTCTTTTTGTTTTTCCTCATGCTACTATTTTTAAAAATAATAATCTTCATGTCATTTTAGTTGTTTATTGTCATAAGTGATATGATCTGATATCACATCAAGGTATGATAATTTAGAAGCCAAGAAGGCTTCCATCCTCATCAAAAGACAAATTAATGCTGATAAGAAAACAAGAAAAGAGGATAACTATAAAGAAAAGAAATTAGGAGTTTTAATGTGAAAGTCAGCATTTTGCCTAATAGCAGGAATTATGCCTTAGAGAAGCCTCTTTTTCTCTGCTTTGCTCAGTTCTACCTCTTTCTGATATTTCTCCCTGTCTCTCCCTGTCTTTCCAGCTTACTCTCTCTCTCCTTTTTTCTGTGTTATCCATTTTCCCTCTTCACCTTCCTGTCACCCCGTCCATATTTCCATTTTTCTTCCACCCTACCCTGTCTCCATCTCAGTCTCTGTCTCTCTCACTGTGTTTGTTTCTCCATGTCTGCTGGCTCTTTGTCTATCTCTATCTGAAAACCCAGGATGTAAATTGCAAGATCAAAGCTGAGTATGTGAATAATTGCCTTTTTTTTGGATAATCAATCTGTAATAATTTGCTTTTCCAAGTAAAAGCTGTGAATTGGCACGCTCACTCATAGAATCTCCCAATCTGTTAGGGACCTTGGATGTCAAGGAGCACTTGACCATCACAACCATGAAATGCTGAACCATCTCCTGATCTCACACATATGAGGCCACTGCTCTGCAGAGTTTTAGCATTCATGCTGAAGGATGACTCAGAAGGAGAGGGGTGAAAAAGAACAAGGTGGAGGTCAAGCCACTCACCCTGCTCCACTCACCCTCCTCCTCCTACCCAGCTCTCCTCCCACCATTCACTGATTGCTCTACTGTGTGGCAGAGGTACTCCTGCTGGCCTAGAACCATCATCGCATCCAGAAGACACATAAATTCCACCCAGGTAGTTCTAAAATCACCCAGCTGATCATTCAATTTATATACAGTATGAAGTGTTCATTTCATAGCTGCTATTTCAGTCCTACTGACCTACGGGTCCTTGACATGTGCTTTGCCGGGCCCTCCAGAGATGTAAAAGTAACTTTTTAGCACTTGCAGAAAAAGCAATTGAAGTTCATTTCTCGCAGATTACCAGGTCCCATCAGAAATGAAGGTGTCATAAAGCAGGCATTGGACAATTTTCAAATGTCCATGGCTGTCAGTGGAAAGAGCCTGCCATAGTGACCAATGGATCAGACCAGGCGCATTGGATTTTTTTTACTGTTTCTCCATATACCATGCTCCCTTGCATGAGGGTCTGAAAGAGCACATGGATGTCACCAGAAGATTAAGACATCTGGCTGTATCTCTCCTACGTTTTCATTTTTTCATTTCTAATCTTAGATTTCTCCCTTTATTTTTGCACAATCCAGGCAAAGCTGTGCTGGCATTAGAGAGGAATTGCTGGTGGCTTAGCAACAGCTGCACACACAGTTTCCAGAGGGAATGGAGGTGGGCAGCATCTGTGCTGTGTGTGCTAAGAGCAGACTTTGAAATCTAGGAGAGGAGGCCTGCTAGATAAAATGGGACAATTGCATTTCTTAGGGCCCTACTTTAAGATCACTTCAGACCATGGTTCCCTTCTGAGCTGTGCCCATTTCTCTTTTCCCATTCCTCAAAGGATAACCCCCAGGTCCTGTTTTCTAATTCTCCACCTCAGCTCTCCACTTTATCCATAATACTTAATTTCCCTCCCACACCTACTCTGAGTTCATATGAGATGAGTTTCTGAACTTGAAAGATGCCCAAGTTCAATTCTAAGAAAGGTAGCATGATGATTGTTGACGTAATATGACCAGTCTTTTTAGAAATGCTTTACCCAGGATGGTAGGAACTGCTGGAGCAGCCATTTTGCCCAGAAGTCTAGGACAAGGAGCTCCACAGACTCAAAGGCTGCTATAGATTTGAGGACACAAAAATGAGCTTTCTCATGATGTGTTTTTATTTCCAGTGCTTTTTAAATGTTAGAAATAAAAAGCCCAATTCTTAAAGATCACTGGAAAACATGGGTTTTTAAAATATTTTTATTTTATTATTTTTTGAGACAACACCTTGCTCTGTCACCCAGGTTGGAGTGCTGTGGGACGATTATAGCTCACTACAGCCTCAAATTCCTGGGCTCAAGTGATCCTCCCACTTCAGCCTCCCAAATAGCTGAGACTACAGGCACATGCCACTAAACTGGCCAATTTTTTTTATTTTTTGTAGAGTCAGAGTCATGCTATGTTGCCTAAGATGGTCTAAAATGCCTGCCTCACTTTCCCAAAATCCTGGGATTTCAGGTATAAACGACAGAGCCCAGCCTGTTTTGTTTTGTTTTTGTTTTTGTTTTTGTTTTTTTTTCCTTAAACAAAATGACTGCCAAGGATGTCAAAATTTCCATATTCCAAAATTCTTACCCTGACCCTTCCAATCACATTACCTTTGAGTACTCTTACATTTTTCCTTCAGCTGTTATTTCTCTCACACGTCTCAAGGACAAACATCAGCAGCAATTTAACCTTAAAATGGTGGTAGGGGGGAGTGGGCTCTTATTTGCCCAAAATAGATTTTTTTTTTTTTTGAGACAGAGTCCTCCTCTGTCACCCAGGCTGGAGTGCAGTGGCGTGATCTCAACTCACTGCAACCTCCCCACTCCTGGGCTCAAGTAATTCTCTGCCTTAGCCTCCCAAGTAGCTAGGATTACAGGCGCCCACCACCATGCCTGGCTAATTTTTTTTTTTTTTTTGTACTTTTAGTAGAGTCAGGGTTTCACCATGTAGATGTTTTTTAATAGATATTTTTCGTGGGTCTAGTGTAAAAAATGGGCTACTTATAAGACTTTCAGAAAAGTACATACCAGTGAGATTCCTGCTGTTAGCACAATAATTCCTAACAAATCCGATTTTGGTGTTACAGGAAGAAGGGAAGTAATATTAATATTTGATTGCCTTCAGAGCAACAGGTGTGTGGAAGATCTGGGATTTGAAAGCCTGTTCCTTCTGATGGGCACCAGGTGGTGGTTGTAATGCTTTCACCCTCCCCAATATACAGCGTTCATTAGCAGTGGTAATGATAATAATTCCTTACTGTAGTGCACTGCTCAGAGCACCCATCTCTCTCATGACCCGCACTCAGTCCCCTGGCTGCTGATTCTCAAAGAAAAGCTTCTTGTGGTGAAGTTTCTAAGACAAGGGATCTTTTCCAGATGAGAATCCACAAGCGACTCATTGACTTGCACAGTCCTTCTGAGATTAAGCAGATTACAAAGTCTTGGAGCTGGCTCTTTTTATAATGACAAGGCAGGATAAAGAGGGGAATGGTGTGGTGGAAGGCAGGATCCCAGTTCCAAGTTGAATTTTGGCTGAAGGTGACATTGGTTGCTTGGGAAGCTGATGGGCAAGGGGTAAGCCTGGCCCTATCCATGAAGGGCAGGGGCTTAGGGTTAGCTTCCTCAACATTATGCCACCTTCTGTCCCCAGACACATGCACCCTCCTTCACCTCCCAACAAGAGGCTAGAGCCCCTTGCCTCCATGTGGGGCTCCTGAAGGGAGGGGCACTCAGCTCCAGAGCTCCCTGTGGGGCGGGCTGAGATCTTGTTCCTTATGTTGCAGTTCAACTCCTCTCTCACAGAAATCCTGTCTTCTTTATGTCTCTAGAGGTATTGATCCCCAAAGATTTCCCAATAAACTTCCTGCATATAAACTTCCATCTCAAAGTCTTTCCCAGAACCTGCCTGGAAACACTTATATTTGTGAAGTATGTCAGTTTAAAAATGTCACTATGTGTTACTGCTTATAGTATATATAACTACTGAGGCTCAGGAAAGTGTAGTGGCTTTCTCAGGGTCACACATCAGGGAAGTGCTGGACCTTAGACAGAATCTAAGTTCTCTAACTCCTGGTCCAAAGCTCTTACAAGTGCAACAAATGGAGGTTATAATGGTGTCCCTACAGAACTCTTCCTAAAAATGTTTTCTGGAGACGATTCTTCTTTATGGCTTCACCTGCCACCATTTATTTCTATTTCCTTGGTTGTTTACCTTTTCCCCTGCTCAAAACTTACTTTCTCCAGTTGCAGCCCCTCCCCTTTTGCAATGCTTTCATTACAACCATTGCATTGAGGGAAGAAACAAAAAATACACAGGCTCCCAGAGACATTGGCACTGGAGACCTGCTTGCCCTCCATTTTGTTTCTCCGTAGAATAGCTGAAAAGGGTTGCCTCCCTGACTACCTATCTTAGACAACTAATTCTTATGCTCACACATCTGCTTTCTAAGTAGAATTTCATTGGAGCTGAGGTTCCAATCTTCTTATTTGCAGAGGGAAAGTTTTTCCTCAATCAACTAACTCTGTAAGCATAGAGGCCACTGGAACATTCAACAGTTTCAACCAACTGTTGTAAACCTCTTGAACCTAATTCACAATACCCTCTAGTAACCTCTGTGACCCTCTCAGTTCCTGGGTTTAGGAAGCTGAAAATGTTCTTCCCTCTCCTCAGTGAAAATCCTATGGGATCTATTCATTGCCTTGATATTCTGGAGCTTCCAAAGCCCTGGGGGAATTCCACCTCACCCTGTATATCCTCTCTGACTGATTGGCAAGCAGCTCAGACCAATTAGCTTTCTTTTATAGCCCCAGGGCAGGTATTTGGGGGAACCCAGAGTTCCTAGGTACTGTGTTTTGGTTTTGATCCTTGATTTTGCTTTTTTCTGGTGCCTTTAAAAAACAAAACAATAGTTTAGAATATAGTTAAGTCTGTCCTGATTCATGCACTTTAGGATGATGTCACCCAATGTACCACCTCCTGCAAAATCTGTGTCCCGAGGAGGTGCACTGAGATTGAAAAAGTGTGGGAAGAGCAGGTCATTTTAGTGGCCTTATTGCCCCTGTATCCTTCACTTTTCATCACTAAATACTGGCACTCACACGCTAGTCCTTTGTTTACTCCTGGGCCCCTGTGTAATATTATGATCTTGTAAAAAGTTCTACTCTGATCTACTGGACAGTATATATGTGTGTTTTAGTTAAATCTCATGTATCCTGAGCTTGACTTTTTCATTCAACATATTTATTTATCCAGGTAAAATATACATTAGGGACAAAAGTAACTGGCACAGACTGTTGTACAATACATGAAAACTACAGTATTGTGTACGCTAAAAAAAAAAGAGGCAGAACAAACTTTGGGGAACTTGGGACAACTGCAATATTTGGTAGCAGAGGGACATACATCTACCAGACAAGAGTCTATTACCCCTCCTCCTGTCTATAGATAGAGAATTTAACAAGGTCAAGTTGACTGTATCTTATTTTTGAGACATGGTCTCTGTTACCTAGGCTGGAATGCAGTGGTACATCATGGCTTGCTGCAGCTTCAACCTTCCCAGGCTCAGGTGATCCTCCCACCTCAGACTCCGGAGTCGCTGGAACTACAGGCACATGCCACCATGCCTGGCTGAATTTTGGCCCAGTGCAGTGGCGGGCGCCTGCAATCTCAGCTACTCAGGAAGCTGAGGCAGGAGAATTGCTTGAACCCAGGAGGTGGAAGTTGCAGTGAGACAAGATCTCTCTACCGCACTCCAGTCTGAGCAACAGAGCAAGACTCCGTGGGGAGGGGAGGAAGAAAAGGCAGGGGTGGGGGTTAGGGGAGAGGGCTTAGGCTTTTCATTTACTTCATAAATTGGTTATTTGTTTTCTTTTTTTCATTTTTCAAAAAATTCACATGGTATTTTTGGCTGGATGTAGTGGCTCACACCTGTAATCCTAGCACTTTGGGAGGCTGAGATGGGCAGACTGTCTGAGCTCTGGATTTCTAGATCAGCATGGGCAACACTGTGAAACCCCGTCTCTACTAAATTACAAAAAATTAGGAGGGTGTCGTGGCATGCGCCTGTAGTCCCAGCTACTTGGGAGACTGAGGCAAGAGAACTGCTTGAACCAGGGGGCAGAGGTTGCAGTGAGCCAAGGTCGTGCCACTGCACTCCAGCTGGGTGGCAGAGTGAGATTCATTAAAGAAAGAAAGAGAAAGAGTGGAGAGAAAGAGAAAGAGAGAGAAAGAAAGGTCTTTTATGTATCACACCAACTCCAAAGAATCTAGGTATCCTCCTCTCAGATTATATTCCACCCTGAGAGGCAGGGGTTAAAAGTGTAAATTAGGGAGCCAGGTTTTTTGGGTTCTGATCTCCCCTCTGCCAATCACTGGCTGTGTAACCTTGGGCAAGTTACTTAACCTCTCTGCTCCTCAGTCTCCTCATCTGCAAAATAGAGGTCCTGGTAATAGGCTTATTGTTAAAATTAAACAAGAAAGTTAATATTGAAGTCCTTACAACAAAGCTTGTAAGGCCTATTAAATGTACTTATATGTTGGGTATTATTTTCTTAATATTTTTATTATCTCTCCTCAGTTACACACAGGAAATTTTTAAACAACTGTACTTTGTGTTGCCTGACTACATTGTGGCTATAAGTAAAAAGAGATCTTTTTTTAACATTTAAATATCATCTATGTCACAAGCAAACCTTTCTGTGTATTAAGGACAGAAATCAAAAGGTGTTTTTAAACTTGGAATGAGGTTTTGTTTTGTTTTGTTTTGTTTTAACAATTTCCAATGTACTTAAGAGTTTTAACACGGCTAATATTAGTTGGAACTGAGTGTCTGAGAAGGAGGTTAGTGTTCTGCATAAACCCTGCTTTTAAAAAGCTCACATGAAGGGTCAAAGACCAGGAAATGCTCTCACTATAATTCTCATTTTCAGCTGAATTGGACATGGCAACAAGAATGCAGGCCTGAATCACATTATGTTCCAAGAACCTTTAACTTTGCATCATAATGACCTGCGGCCTAACAGAAGCAAATTGCAAGTGGTTTCAAAAGGATAAACTCTAATTTATATTAAGCTAGTATTATAACTTAAGCAGCTCGTTTTGAAAGCAAAACTAAAAACCTCATCATTCATGTGATGGCTCCTAAATGCATCCTTTTACATTTTACCTGTAAAATGCTCTGTGTTTGCTGACAGGTTAAAAGTATACTATACACAGAGAGCCAACATTTCTCTTTGTAACACCGCAGCAATCTTACTTTTAGCAGCATTCTTATTATTTTAAGCTGTCTCCATTGTCTTCTAAACACCATAATTAGAAGCTGAAAAGCTTACAGCAACCAAACCCAATAAGGTCTCATTATGAACAAAATATTCTGCCGTGGCTCAACAAGTGACCCAATGTATTCCAACAACATGAAGACTTCAGCCTCCCTACCCAATTATGGCTTCAGGTATGTACATTTTCCCTTTCAGTATTATTTAGCAACCCATTCAAATTTTAGCTTCTCGGTCATAATTCTTTTCTTACTGGTCTCTTTCATTCTGTGCAGCTTTCATTTTCCTAGAGAGAAGGGTGGAAAAGAAAACCTGTCTGCTGGAAAGGGTTCAGAATCTCTCTGATCAGTGGAGTGATGTTTGTAAATGAGTTGAATGAGAATCAGTGAGAAGAAAGCTAGAATAATTACACTGATTGACTAAAGAAAAAAGGGGAGGGGGTGATTTTAGGACCAAAGAAATTCTTTCCCCCATCAGATCACTGACTTTTCCATTTGGATGCTTAGTGTCTTTTTCCTTTTGACTCATCTTCCTGAACTCTGCAAATGCAAAGTCCTAAGGGAGAGAGGATATTAGGCTGCTGCAAAAGTAATTTCGGTTTTTGCAATTGCTTTTAATGACAAAGCCGCAATTACTTTTGCACCAACCTAATATATCAAGTATTATCAGTCCTTTATACCTGAGTATAAATGAACACTTTCCCCTCTTCTCATAGCAAAAGAAAGCAGAGGGATGGAAAAAAAATTTAAAAAACAAACAACAGAAACATTAGAAAATCTCTTCTGTTTTCATGTTTTACCTGAAATTGTTGCAAATGTTAATCCCTTGCTTCAGCATACTATCATGTCTTTTTATGTTGACTTTAAACTTGGAAGTACTAGGTAAGGAAGAAATGAAATGTGTTTTAGTATCCTACAGCTATTTCAGAAAATACTTTCCAACAACCAAATACACAAAGCTGCTTGGTTACGAAGTATTCTCATTTAAATCAAGCATGTGAAATGTGGAAATGAATCTTGGATTGTTTTCTTTATTTAATATTCTGCTGGTGAAATACTGAACTCTGAGAAATGAGCATGTCATGATTGCTTTTAATAAATCTACTTACCTGTCATGTTTTCAAGGTTTCCTTACTATTTGCTAATTACCAGGCTGTATTTCTCTTATTTCTCCAAGCTTTAGGACACAATGAAGCGTATCAATCAGCATAAACCTCGGGGAAGCTGCTTGTCTCTTAAATCCCATCTCAACTAGATTGTTAGCTGCTGAGTCTCCAAAGCCATGACGGTCCCACTTTGCAAGATTCCCTTTCCTTTCCTCACTTTTAGACTAAGTCTAGATTCAGATTCTCTTTTTCTTTTTCTCTTCTTTGCCACCCAGTCTCCTAAAACACACACACACAGCAAGTGCAGGCTGAACTTGCTTATGAAACCTGGGAATTGGGACTCATCAAATCAAAGAGAAAGTGACTTCAGAGCTGTTTTCCTCTTATGGACACGTAGTTTAAAATTCCATTTGAGAAGTGTCCTCTGTGTCAAGTTCAAGTCAGAAAGTGGGAAAAATGACCCACTGACTAAAACCTCTGGACAGACCCTGGAATCTACCTCCTTAGCAGACCCCCCAAGTGCTTTCTAAGTGCTTTAAACCAAAGAGCCTCTGCCCTGGGGAGCCTTTTCTCTAAAGAAAGGAGCACTTATCCTGAAATAATCTAATTATTTAATCCTACATACTCTCCTCAAAGATAGGAATGATATCCCTCCAGCCTGGCACAGGGTCAGGGAAAGAATGCCTCTGCAATTCTGTCTTTCCATGCCCAGTTCTACTGCACAGAGCTCTTGAGGCTGAGATAAGCGTAAGGGCCTCGGGGGCTGCAGGGCACACAGCCAGCCTAGATATTCTGAGGGTACTGTCCTCCACTAGCTCACTGGGACAGATGGAAGGGGAGCCTTCACCTTTCCGTATTTCTACCCTGCTTGGCTAAAGGGCTCAGCTTCTGAGACATTTGGATTCCCTACAACAGTTCCTGAGTCTGAAGTTCTTCCCAAATTAAAAAAAAAAAAAAAAAAGAGGCTGGGTGCAGTGGCTCACACCTGTAATCACAGCACTTTGGGAAGCCGAGGTGGGCAGAGCATAAGGTCAGGCGTTCAAGACCAGCCTGGCCAATATGGTGAAACCCTGTCTCTACTAAAAATACAAAACTTAGCTGAGTGTGGTGGGGTGTGCCTTTAGTTCCAGCTACTCAGAAGAGTGAGGCAGAAGAATCGTTTGAATGTGGGAGGCAGAGGTTGCAGTGAGCCGAGATCGTGCACTACAGCCTGAGCCACAGAGTGAGACTCCATCTCAAAAACAAAAAGAAAGAAAAAAAAATCAGAACTGTTATAATTCATTTTATTTAAAAAAATAAAAGGCAAATCCTTGCTAAACTCAAAGGTTTTTCCTTTTCCTCTTTATTTATTCACATATTAATTCCACTCTGATGCCCATCATCATTTGATGCAAATTTATTCTTAGCAGCAAAAGCTGTGTCTACAGAGACCTCTTTAAAAAAATTTTATCTGCCTCTAATTGGATAAAGCCTGTGCTCTGAAGATATAAGACAGAAATTTCATTTCGAGTCCCAGCAGAAGGTGAAACTAAAAAGATTCTTCATAAAGTAGTAACTTAAAAATCCAGCAAACTCCTGAGGATATACTCCTGGAAATCTCAGTATTACTCAAGTATATGCTGCATGATTTAATTTGCCCTGTTTGGCAGGAATTCCTGGAGGACTGGTGACTTCTTTCTTTCTGGAGAGAAGGGCAAAGAGAAAGCTTTAAAGAGAAATTAAATCAAACTACATACACTTGAGGATGTGGCTAAATGTGGATAGCAATGAATAGATAGCATGAATGCACCGTTTCCAAAGCTTCCTTCCACTGGTAAGGATCTTAGATTTTATATTTTTCTCGAAATAACTTCTCTATTAAAAAAATATTTTGGAGCCTTCTGCTTTGGAGAAGATGGAGCAGATGTACTTTACTCTAAGTACAATTTTGAAGCTAAGACATTAGATATAAAACCACCATGAGGAGATTCTGAAAAATGAGGAGAAGGTGGCAGCTGGGCGAACGATCTCAGGGGGATGTACTACCTGTTTTCTTTTGGCCCCACATATTCCAGACACATAGCAGAAAAATCCAGCAACCTGGAAACAACATCAAACACAGACAAAATACTGTGCTTTCTAACTGAAGGACCAGGAAAGGGGTAGTTTACCAAGATAGAAAACTTAACAACTCCAGCTAAACCATCAAGGCAAAAGTGTGTACGAAGACAGTAATCCTTAAGCTGATACTATTAAGAGAAGTCTGTGCCCAAGACCTAACAGTGAAGACCTAAGCAAGCAGTGAAGATGTGGCTTAAAGAACATAGTTTTAGGCCTGGTGCAGTGGCTCATGCCTATAATCCCTGCACTTTGGGAGGCCGAGGGCGGTGGATTACGAGGTCAAGAGATCGAGACCATCCTGGTCAACATGCTGAAACCTCGTCTCTACTAAAAATACAAAAATCAGCCGGGCATGGTGGCACGCACCTGTAGTCCCAGCTACTCGGGAGGCTGAGGCTGGAGAACTGCTTGAACCCAGGAGGCAGAGGTTGCAGTGACCCAAGATTGCGCCATTGCACTCCAGCCTGGGTAACAAGAGTGAAACTCCGTCTCAAAAAAAAAAAAAAGAACACAGTTTTGTCTGACCATGGGAAGGGACCGGCTGGTGGCTGTATAGACTAGATGTGGCCTTTCAAAATACATACATTGAAACTTAATTCCCAATGGGATAGTACTGGGAGAGGGAACTTTGGGAGAAGGTTGGGTCATGAGAAAGAGCCCTCTTGAAAGATATTTGTGCCCTTATAAAAGAAAACCAAGACTTCCTTGTCTGTCCTACCATGTGGGGCTACAGCAAGAAGACGGCTGTGAATCAGGAAGAAGACCCCTCACCCCGCACCAAATCTGCCAAGGTCTTGATCTTGGACTTCCGACTTCAGAACTAGAGAAATCTTGATGTTTATAAGACAGTGTACAGTGTTCTCTTACAGCAGCACAATTTGATGAAGACAGTGGCCAAAGGACATGAGGCTTGGCAATGCCCTGGCTAGGGTGACCCAGGGAGCTGGACTGAGCTTGAGACCTGGGAACAACTGCAGAATCTCCAGTTGGATCCCAGGTCAAAGTCTAAGGGAATTTCTATAGTTCATGATTGCCAACTCCCTCTCCCTTCCTCTTTCCATCTCTCCTACAAACCACATCTAGTCATTCACCAAGTCCAGTCGATTTTCCTCCAAGATTTCTCAAATCTATCCTGTTTCTACTTACCCATCACACTGCTATTGTTTTAAGATCATCATTTATTGCTTCTTCTAACTTGGCCTTTCTGTCACAAGTCTTAACACAAATCAGATCATGATGCTCCTCTGCATTTGTGTCTCCATGATAAAATTCACCCTTTCAACATCCTTTGAATTTCAGCACAGCCTACCTTTTTAGTCTTGGGCTCACCAATCTCACATCTGCAGGCCTTACTCAACTAGTTTCTAGAACATGCTCTCTTAGGCCACCTTGTCTTTGCACCTGCTGATTCTTTCTCTAAAAAATATTTCCCTCTCTGGCCCTGCCTCACAATCACTTCTCTGTCCTGGATTGTGAGTGAATTAGTGAGTGAGTGAATGAAAGATCAAGTGAGAGACAGAAAAGAGGTATGCCAAGAAGAACTAGTTGGTTTTACCCCTGGAGCAAGACTACATAAATAATACATTTGCCTAGAAATAGAGAAACACTGATAATATTTACCTGTGAAGAATACGTACTCCAGATTTACCTCATTGCTGTTGTACTAAAAAGTGTGAAAGGATAGGAACAGAGAAAAGGAGAGTAAAGCAGGTGCTAAAAAACAGCCTCAGACTCTAAGGAAACCTTCTCCCTAATTTTTGTGCATTCTCTGCAGTGTTAAAAAGAATAAAGTGTTAATTCGTGAATTCTGATGAAAAGCCTGGATTTTTATTCCTACAGCCACATGAACCAATAGGAAATTACAAGACTCAAGGTGTATATAGATTTTAAGTATCTTTTCAAATTATTGAGCATACACTGGTCCCCTCCTTTTTGTTCTTCCTAAGGGCTTCGAGCCAAGAGAGCTACTGGACTTTTTTCCAGTCCAAATGTCATGTGATTCTGATATCTACTCTAATTCAAAGACTCAAAGTGCCTTTAAAAATTTTTAATACGGGGTTCAGCTGCCAAGGCCACCTGCCTCCAGGTGTTGCTATTTTGAGAAGATTAAGGTGGTTCTAAAACATCTCAAGCTTTTGTTCCCTCTGTTCCACCAAAGCTACTCCTACTTAGGTTTCAAAGCCCTCATACGGCCAAACTCATTGGCCTATTGTAAGTCTTCATCTTATCTGGCCTACCAGTAGCTTTTGACAGATGACAGTTCCTTCCTTCTTCAAACCTTTTCTTAGCTTCCTTCTTGGTCTCTCTTCTTGGCTCCTCCTCATCTTCCCAACTCTTAACATGGGAGTGCCCTGGGCTCTGTCTTAGAATTTCTTCCCTTCATGCTCCCTAAGTGCATACTCCACTTCCATGGTTTAAAGAATCATTTATATTCTGATGACTCCCAAATTTATCTTGCTTCCCAGTAAATATGCATGAGCCAGTTCACCTGAACTCACAGGAGCAGACTGTACTCATTTCTTCTCAACTCTGTATTGAGTGACAGTGACTTCACAATTCAGCTATGGGAAAGTAATTACACCAAAGACATGGGCAAATGCTACATACTGGGCCTCTTTCCCTCCCACTCCTAGGGAGCCAGTTGTTAAACACTTACCAGCACCACTTTTCCTGATGTCTCCCACTGAAGTCCAGATTTGTATATCCAAGTGCCTACTTGACAGCATCCTTTGGAGATATAACTTGATATGTCCAAAACAGAACTCCTCCTGACCCACCCTAATCACACTCCCCAGCTTTCTCCTCTCCGAAAATGGCAATTCCATCTTTCTGGCTGCTCAGGTCAAAAACATAGGCGGTATCTTTGACTATTCTCTTCCTCTCATACCACATAGTCAATCCATTAGCAAGTTCTATTCGTTTTACCTTCAAAATATATTCAAGACCCTCACAGTATGTGCTCAAAGGACTCCACAGGATGCATGAATTTGGATGCATGGATTTAGATGCATGTTACATGGCCTCTCCAGAATCTGAAGCTGGCGGGGAAGAGATGCTGTGTTTCCCAATAGATGTCACTAATCTAGTCAGAATTGCTTGGCCTCCCTTCCCCGACATTGCCTCCCACCCAGGAGACTGACTTAACACTCAGGGCAGACAACAGTCTTCTCTACTTCACTTTATATCAGATTCTGCTCACATACCCTCATATGTGCTTATTTCAAAAAAAAAATTGACAGCATGAGTCATCTTTGTCCATACCCTTCCCTTTCACATACTTCAGGAGCTACATGGGAGGATGTATTTGAATTCTGTATTTTTACCATTACTTAAAGACCATGCATAGTAAGGGAACAAGTCAATGTGGACTTCCTGTGAAGCTAATGAGCCTTCACTTGCCCAGACTCGCATGAGGACTGTGGATAGCTGGGAGCCCTAGAGTGTTGGATGTGGAAAGGAAAAGCCAACTTGCCCTCTTGGATCAAGGCTTCACTAATTAAAGTTAAGTTTGCTGTTTATATAATCTGTGAAAAAGTTTCACATGTTCTATCTAAATTTTTTTTGAAATATTTAGGAGAGATGTTTTAAAGGCACTCAAACCATCTTCCTGATATCTGACCAAATGAGTTTAATCGTGAGTTTATCTGGAACTTCCAGATGGTTTCCACCATATTGTCACATGTCTTACCTATGTACCTGCTACTTTGATAACTCCCAATCAAAGTAAATTTAAAGCAATAGTAAAGTAACCATTATCTCAGAATATATTAATGGGATCAATAGAATTCCGGAAACATCAATCACTGACATTTGTTCAACAATATCATCTCTTAAAAAAATTACCATTTCCCCCAACATCCCTCTACTAACATTTTGGAAGGTTTGTTCTGTCTCCATCCACCCAGGAAAGGACAGAGCAGGGTCCTTCAAACAGAGTACAGAAAAACCACACTAAGAGCCTAAGAAAATAATGTCCAAAAAAAGACATTCCAGCTTTCCACGTTTTACAATTCTAGTTGGCTAGCCTTTGAATGGCTCAAGTGCAGATGGGTCAACTCCCTTAAATGTCACCCACTATCCTGTCAATAACCAAGGACAAAACAAACAGACAGTTAAAGAATAAAGTGGGGTGGAGGGCAGATGGGGAGGGAAGAAGGACATGCTAGAAATAATTCTGGGTTTAGCAAGTTGTGTGTGCAGAACTCCACTGGAAAAGTTTACAGGAGTTATACTTTCAGAAAGACTGTAAGGTTGGACTACATCTTTAAAATAATTGTTCAAATAAATGGACTAGCACAGAGAAGAGGCCTATATTGACTCTCTGTTTACCCAGAAGGGGGAGGAAAGTACAAAACAAGCTTTTCTTTAACTACAATGGCAATCTTCTAATAGCAGCACTAACTCATCTTTCAGTTCGGGTTATTGCATGCAATTTTTCACATTCATTCAACTTTCCTCATATAGCTCTTAGTAAAGTAACTCCCCTAACAATAAAAGCTTTTATGGGGCCTATTACACTGGAGAGCTAACCACTCCCGTTTTCTTCTTCTTCATCTTCTTCTTTTTATTGGTTCCTTGGAATATTTATAGCGGCCTTTGTTCTCACTGCAAACACATTTCTTCTGGCTGTGTGTGGCCATTTTTGTTGTTTTTGGTGTTATTATTTGACACAAAATGGATAAGTGTGTGTATATATGTTTGGATGCTTCATTTTTGCATGTGATTCTATTTTCATCATCTTGTCACTGCAGCTTCATTCTTTAGCCCTGGAACTTTCACTCCTGGACTCTCTCTGTTGTGTACTCCATGACATAAAACTTTCTGTGCTACAGTGCTACTTCCTGATAAACAGGTTCTCTGGTGGAGCGAGTCCTTGAGAGTGACTGTACATCAGGAACAAAAGCGTGACTCCCCAGTCACAGAATGAACAGATTAAATTCCCTGGTAAAGAGTTTCACAGAAGCAGAATTACATAAGCAGAGTGAATACAGTTTGATCTGAATCAACAAGGGATCTTGTTTTACATCTCACCCTACAAGGCATAGGATGCATGAGAAATCTGTTTTTACCACAACATTAAAGAACTCCAGTTAGTCATTACAGCACTGGCACCAAAATGTCCAGGCTCACAACAAGTTAACTTGGCATTGCCATCACAATCCCTCCTGCCAGTAAGCTCAGCCTCTTCTCTGAAAGATGAGTGGTTGACATTGCTGGCTCTGAATCTTAGCTGCCTGGGCAAGTTGTTTAACTTGCTGAGCCTCAGTTTTTGCACTTGTAAAATTAGAATAATAATAGTATTTATATACAGGGTTGTGGCAAGGATTGAAATAATAGAAGTAAAGGGCTTAAAACTATGTCTGGTTCATAGCAAGGGCTCAAAATGTTGGATCTTATTATTCCTCTACTAGAATGTTAGCGCCATGAGAGTACAGATTTGGTTTTGTTCACTGCTGTATCTCCAACACCTAGAATTTAGCAGGTACCAATAAATACTTGCCAAAGGAATTCCTCATCAGGTAACCAAAGAACTTGTTTCTTAAAGGAATCAGGAGAAAGAATGCTTCCATATTAAACATAAGGAAGCCACAAGTCTCCATGGGTGTCTGGTTCCTGTGAAGTACCCCATCTATGGAGGATTTAGTCAAAAGAACTTTGGAGGTGTTTCACCTTTCAATATTGCTCCTAGGTCAACAACTCACAAGCTCGTCTGAAAAACAACAGTGATTCCCAAACTTACAAAAGTCCACTTCTTTCTGCCATCCTTCGCCTCAACACATCTTCTACTTGTTAAATTCCAATTCACTCACAGGGGTCATTTCTCAAGGCTACTGTCTGCTGTGAGGCACACAGAGTCTTTCGGCACGGAAGGCTATACGCAGCTAAGATTCCCTTGTTTCCAATGCACTGTATCCAATCTGAACATAAAGCTGTTTTTCCCCCACAAAAGAAATTTGTGTATCACAGATGTCGGCTTTGAATGCTGGAGTTTGCAAAGACATTTTTATACCCAGTTAGTTGCTTCTTGTTGGATGAATATAGCAATATGTTAATATGGCTCTGTTTCAGAATCAAGTTCAGCTGAAGCCCTGAAGGGACACAGCAATAGGTAGCAGAGTGTGTATAATTTTATTAACCTGTAGTTTCATTTCTCTAGTGGTCCATGCTTAGCTTCATGGTTACTTTAGACAACTTTATGAGTTAACCATAAACTTGCCTTCTTGAGTTCTTCTGGTAGTGAGCCCACAATATGGAACCCATGGTGGAACCATAAGTTACTTTGTTGATGATCAGGTGGGACAGAAGTGCTTCAGTGTTGACTTAGCCTATCTCAAAGCTTGCTTTAATGTTGACAAAGGCCAGCTCTGAAGAGAGCAAGCATTATTGCAGAGATCAATGCCTTACTGGAATGTTTAACCACCCTTGGGAATCTCAAGGACTGCTTTAGCCCAGGAAAGGGTATGTACAGGAAAACTTCTTGTCTCCCTAGGTGCTGCAAAGGAAGAAGCTGAGTCGCTCAAGTGTGTTTCTGGTGGCCAGTGGGAGAAGGGCATGTTTTCAAGCACAAGCAAAGGGAGAATCAGTAACCTCTGACTGATGCTGTTCTCACATTCTCAGGGACCGTGCTGTAAGATAGTAACTATGGAATGTTTGCTGCTGAGTCCCAACTAAGCTTCAAGGAGACTGAAAAAAGTACAGGTTTTTTTTAGTCATATGACATATAGTTGAGAATGGATTAAAAATAAAAAACTTAAGGACACTCTAAACAACAGAGAAGCACATGTTTTAAAGGGAAGATACAAAGATTAAGTATGTGGGATCATTGAGTCGGGAAATCTGAAGTACAAAGGATTGGGACTGGGCAGAAGATAGAGGATGGCAAGCTAGAAGATTTGTGTGACTGGAGTGACCAAGAACACCCTCACAAAGCCATGAGCAATGTGGAGTTTCCCCAAATGCCATTAGGGATAGTGTCATAGGGGCCAAAAGAAAAACTCCCTGCGACAGCCCCATCCCTTTTCAGGGTCCATCAAATGACCTGGCACAATGGACATTTGTTCAAGCTGTAATGACAGAGCTAGTGAAGCAAAGGCAATAAAAATGCAACTTAACTCTCTCTTCTATTACAAGGGAAAGAAGTAAGATCAAGATGAAATAAGATCAAGCTTCCTGCAAGCCTTATAGTGGTTTCTTTCTCCACCATGTAAGCCTGAAAGACAAACTTACACTCACTCCACTGAAATAGCTCTATTTTAATTGAGTCAAAATGAAGAAAGTTTAATAAAACCTTGGTGAAATGTTGAAGTGTAAATTCTGAATATTGGAATCTATATAGTTATGTCGTAATCTAATGCAGACTAACAGGTACTGGGGTGGGTGTCAGGCATCTCAGGTTTGTCTTTAATTAGAAAAAAGGATACCCCTAGCCTAATTTCAAGAATAATAGAGTGAACCAACCTTTCCAGGAACAACTCACCAGCCCATAGATACCATGACATTTTTAAAGTGCAGATAGCATGTGTGAAGCGCTACTGATTCTCCTGTGGGCAGTAGATCACATGAATTATCACTGCAGTGTCTACAATACAGATGTCAAGTTATCCAGTTCCACAGCATTCTTTTCTTTCTGTTTACTGAAAGATGTTTGAGAGGCACCGTATGCATGACAAGCATGCCACATGTGTGGGGACAGGTTTCAGAGTGATGAAATGCATTCTAACTACAACTTTCTCTCGTCAAACTTTATCCCATCTATGCAAAAGCCATCTTTCCCTTCTGACAGTTGACTGTATTTGTTATGATCACATCAAATGAATTCTCTCACTTAAGTATTATCTGCCTTTCATCTCACTACAAATACAATGAGGAATTGAATATTATAAAAATCCTCTTTCCCTTTAGTCTTTTTAAATGAAGTGTATTCTTCAGAAACTTATATTCCTTTGGTATAAAATTAATTTGTTCTCACTAAGCTACAATTTCAAGAAGAGGTATCCAGTAAAAATTTCTAGGAGGTCAAATGCTTAAGCAAAGGGACAATATTTTTCATAGGTTTCTATAACCTGGGAAAGTAAATATTACCTTCAAGTCCAATGGCTTAGTGTCCTTGAGAAACACCAGCATTGGTTTTGTGGGTCTATTTGAGGTATAGTGCTGACACTCTGACAGCAGTGTTTTCATCCATCCATCCATTGACCTATTCAGCTATTTGATAACTATTTACTGACTGCCTTCCACTTACTAGCAAGTATTGTATTTGCACCATATGAGATACAGTTTCTATAATTAGTTGGAAAAGTTTTGTGACAAATTACACCAATTTATAATTGTGTCAGAACAAATGAATAAATTATAATTGTGTTTCATCCATTCAACATATATATGTGAAACACCTGTATGTAGTAAAAATTACACAAAGTACTACGGACAATAAGATTTGATTTAAGTAAATATTCCTTATCTGAGTAAGATAGGAATAAAATATTTCTGGACTGGATAAAAGCAGTTGCGAGGAAAAATGAGGGATGGCACTCTGCCTTATATTATGAGCAGCTGAAAAGCTAAAAAAAATCCTTGTTTCCCAGAAGGCCTTGCAGCTAGATTTCTGAATAACATTCAGACGCATTCACAGGAAGTAAAGTAGAAGCCATCTTCCTGTTGCTTCACCAGTTTTCTGCTGGCAAGAGTCATCATGAAGTTACTAGTCTCCTGTAGCAGTTTCTCAGTGGGAGCTGAGAGACAGACATAGTATTGGTGCCAAGCAACAGCTTCCTGACCCCAGGGATCAAAGTTCCAGTGAAATTCAGTGGATTTCACACCTTCCTGATTGTGGCAGAGCAGGCCCATGTCCACAATGGGCCAATAGAGAAGTGTCATTCCTAGAGGCCCAGCTAAAAGCCCTTGTCTCTAACCCTTCCAGTGATTTCATAAATGACTAGTTTTCTGTATCCCATTCTTTCTTATTTTTTTTTACTTTTTATTTTTGAAAAGGGGTCTCACTGTGTGCCCCAGGCTGGTCTCCTGAGCTCAAGTGAGCTCCTGCCTCAGCCTCTCCAGTGGTAGCTGGGATTACAGGCACGAGCCACTGCACCTAGCCCATTCTATTTTAAATAGCTACTTTTTGCTCTCTACAACAAAACACTAGCTGACAAGTGAAGGCACAAGAAATATGGACATAAACCCTCCGTGATGGAGGTTATGAAGAGACTACCCAGACTCATATGTTAAGCACTTGTGAATGTGAGTCCCATGAGAGACTGAAATTAGTGGTGCCTGCTTTGCTGGACTGAATAGTTTTTCGTGCCCTTCAAGCAATGTAGGAGAACTGGAAAGTTTTTACTGGGGTGACAGAGTGCTAAGACCCTAAAAAGCAGACTCTATTTTGTTCATCTTTGTATCCTTGGTATCCAACAGAGTGCTTGGGATATATTAGCCCATATTAAGAATTAGATGCAAAGTTATGAGAGTATTATTCCAGGACCATGAATCTGGTTTTCATGGCAGAGTAAAAAGGAGGAAGAGGAGGCAGAGAGCCATAGGTGTTATCTAGGCACAAAGTGAAAGAAGGCTGGAGGAGTATGTGAAGTATTTGAAGCAAGACTCAACACTCAATAATGACCAGGCCAGTCAAGGTTCAAGACCAGTGAGAAATATACATTAATAGACTGATTACAAGGAATTGGCTTCCTCAATTTTGGGTTTGGCTAGGCAAGTCTGAAATCCACAGGGCAGGTAGTCAGAAAGAACAGGTGGTACCTCTTGGGCGCAGATGGATGCTGCTATCCACTGGTGGAACTTTTTCTTCTTCAGGGAAGGCTCTGCTCATAAGGCCTTCAGGCTGACAGAGTCTGGCCCACCCAAGTTACCTAGGATCATCTCCCTGATTTACATTCAATTGATTTTGACTTTTATTCAAATCTACAGAAATAATAATACCTTCACTGCAACACTCAGATGAGAATTTGATTTAAAAACGAGGGGGTATAGCCTAGTCAAGTTTATACATCTCAAAAACCATCTCAGTGACCCAATGAAAAGAAACCAGGACAGGCGCAGTGGCTCACACGTTTAATACCAGCACTTTGGGAAGCCAAGGCAGGTGGATCACCTGAGTTCAGGAGTTCAAGACCCACCTGGCCAACACGGTGAACCCGCGTCTCTACTAAAAAAATACAAAAAATTACCTGGGCATGGTGGCAGGTGTCAGTAATCCTAGCTACTCGGCAAGCTGAGATGGAAGAATCACTTCAACCTGGAAGGTGGAGGTTGCAATGAGCTGAGATTGTTCCACTGTACTCCAGTTTAGGCAATACGAGCAAAAATCATCTCAAAAAAAAAAAGGACAAGCAAGGCATCAGGCATTGCAGGTCCATCTACTCCACTTACTGCTCTAACATCCACCTTTGAAATATTTACAGCTGGCTCAAGAATTTGTTCCACTCTGTGAGATTAGCAGAGGTGGTTTCCAGCTGAGGTTACTATTCAGTAGACTAACCTCTTCCTTAAGATTAAGGCAACCTGCAGAGGGGAGGAAGGATCCAAGACGGTCAAATAGAAACAGCTCCAAAGTGTAGTTCCCAGCAAGAACAGCACAGTGGGTGAGTGCTCACCACATTTCCAAACAAGTTTTCGCTACCCACAGACCAGGAGATTCCCAGGCCAAAAAGGACCCCGAGTTTTCAGCGCAGCAGATTCAGCTGGTGCTGGGTTGGTGCACAAAAACTCACAAAACTCTGGGGGGCCATTTCGACTGGTGCCTGGAATGCCTGGGGGACAGAGCCCCCCATTCAACTGAAAGGGAGGGGGCTGAGACAGGGAAACAGAAGATCTGGCTCGGCGGGTTCCACCCCCACAAAACATGCAATCTGAAATGCTCTGCATTGAGAGTTTCACAGCAAGTACAGCTTGACCCATGACAGTCCAGCTCAATGCAGGGAAGGGCGTCCCCCACTACCAAGGCACCCCATCACTGCCGAGGCAGACCGCCACTACTGAGGCAGTTCACACAGCAGCTGGGCAGAGCCTGCCGGAGCTCAGCAATGCCTCTGCTGGCAGACTGTGACTAGACTACTCAGTGCAGGGCAGGACATATATGAAAAAAGGCAGCAGCATGACAGGAACTTACAAATGAAGCCGACCTTCCTAGGTCAGAGCACCTGGGAAAAGAGGTGGTTAAGAGTTCCACTGCAGCAGACTTAAAGGTACCTGCCCAGCATCTCTACACAGTACAACAGAGCTCCCAGCACAGCACTTCAGCTCCTGCAAGGGACAGACTGTTTCCTGAAGCAACTCCCCATTCCCTGTATATCCAAAGAGATACCTCATAAAGGAGAGTTCAGGCCAACATCTGGCAGGTACCCTTCTGGGATGAGGATGGCAGAGGAAGAAACCAGCAGCAACGTTTGCTGTTCTATAGCCCCTGCAGGGGATCCCCAGATGAGAAGGGTCCGGAGCGACCCTCCAGCAGTCCTACAGCAGGGGGTCCTGACTGTCAGAAGGAAAACTAAGAAGCAGAAAGAAATAGCTTCAACATCAACAAAAAGGACATCCACTCAGAGACCCATCCAAAAGTCACCAACTACAAAGACCACAGGTAGATCAAGCCACTAAGATGGAAGACACCAAAGCAAAAAATATGAAAACACCAAAAACCAGAATGCCTCTCCTCCTCCAAGGAATCACAACTCCTCACCAGCTAGGGATCAAAGATGGATGGAGAATGAATCTGATGAATTGACAGAAACAGGCTTCAGAAGGTAGGTATAACAAACCTCTCAGAGCTAAAAGAACATGTCCTAACCCAATGCAAACAAACTAAGAACCTAGAAAAAAGGTTAGATGAGATGCTAACTAGGATAAACAGCTTAGAGAAGAATATAAACAACTTGATGGAGCTGAAAAACACAGCACAAGAACTTCGTGAAGCAT
>NW_016107360.1:5495208-5500066 GCF_001604975.1 Cebus imitator
TTCATATCCAGCCAAACTAAGCTTCATAAGTGAAGGAGAATGAAAATCCTTTATGGACAAGCAATTGCTTACAGATTTCATAACCACCAGGCCTGCCTTACAAGAGCTCCTGAAAGAAGCACTAAACAAGGAAAGGAACAACCAGTACCAGCCACTCCAAAAACATACCAAATGGTAAAGACCATCAACACAATGAAGAAAATGTGTCAAGTAACAGGCAAAACATACAGCTAGCATCAAAATGGCAGGATCGAATTCACACATAATATTAACCTTAAATGTAAATGGACTAAATGCCCCAATCAAAAGACACAGACTGGCAAATTGGATAAAAAGACAAAACCAATTCGTGTGCTGTATTCAGGAAAACAATCTCACATGCAACGACACCCATAGGCTAAAAAAAAAGGGATAGAGAAGATTTATCAAGCAAATGGAGAGCAAAAAAAAGGAGGAGTTGCAATCCTAGTCTCTAATAAAATGGACTTTAAACTAACATAGAACAAAAGAGACAAAGAAAGGCATTACATAATGGTAAAAGAATCAATGCATCAGGAGGAGCTAACAATCCTAAATACATATACACCCAATACAGGAGCACCCAGGTACATAAAGCAACTTCTTAATGACCTACAAAGAGCCTTAGACACCCACACAATAATACTAGGAGACTTCAACGCTCCACTGTCGATATTAGATCAATCAGAAAGAAAATTAACAAGGATATCTAGGACTTGAACTCAGATCTGGACGAAGTGGACCTAATAGATATCTACAGAAATCTCCACCCCAAATCCACAGAATATACATTCTTCTCAGCACCACATGGCACCTACTTTAAAATTCACCAAATAATTGGAAGTAAATCACTCCTCAGCAAATGCAAAAGAACGGCAATCATGACAGTCTCTCAGAACACAGTGCAATCAAACTAGGACTCAGAATTAAGAAACTCACTCAAAACCGCACAAGAACTGGCTCGAGAATGTCATCTGGATAAACAATGAAATGAAGGTAGAAATAAAGATGTTCTTCGAAACCGACGAGAATGAAGACACAATGTACCAGAATCTCTGGGACACATTTAAAGCAGTGTCTAGAGGGAAATTTATAGCAATAAATGCACACCAGAAAAGCGAGGAAAGATCTAAAATCAACACCCTATTGTTAAAATAAAAGAGCTGGAGGAGGAAGATCAATAAAACGCAAAAGCTAGCAGAAGACAAGAAATAACTAAGATCAGAGTAGAACTGAAGGAGATAGACACACAAAAAAAAAACCCTTCAAAAAATCAATCAATCCAGGAGCTGGTTTTTTGAAAAGATCAACAAATAGACAGGCTGCTAGCCAGGTTAATAAAAAAGAAAAGGAGAAGAATCAAATCGATGAGATGAAAAACTATAAAGAGGATATCATCATGGACTCCACAGAAATACAAACTACAATCAGAGATTACTACAAACAACTATATGCACATAAACCAGAAATCCTGGAAGAAATGCATAAATTCCTGGACACTTGCACCCTCCCAAGCCTAAACCATGAAGAAGTTGAAACCTTGAACAGACCAATAACAAGGGCTGAACTTTAGGCAGCAACTAATAGCCTACCAACCAAAAAAAGCCCAGGTCCAGACGGGTTCACAGCTGAATTCTACCAGATGTACAAAGAGGAGCTGGTACTATTCCTTGTGAAACTATTCCAAACAATACAAAAAGAGGGAATCCTTCCCAAATCATTTTATGAGACCAACGTCATCCTGATACCAAAACCTGGAAAAGACTCAACAAGAAAAAGAAAACTTCAGGCCAATATCCATGATGAACATAGATGCAAAAATCTTCAATAAAATACTGGCAAACGGATTACAACAGCACATCAAAAAGCTTATCCATCACAATCAAGTAAGCTTCATTCCAGGGATGCAAGGCTGGTTCAACGTTTATGGAAGTCTATAAACGTAATCCACCACATAAACAGAACCAAACACAAAAACCACATGATCATCTCAATAGATGCAGAGAAGGCCTTCGACAAAATTCAGCAGCACTTTATGCTAAAAACTCTTAATAAACTAGGTATTGTTGGAACATATCTCAAAATAATATAAGCTATTTATCACAAAACTACAGCCAATATCATACTGAATAGGCAAAAACTGGAAGCACTCCCTTTGAAATCTGGCACTAGACAAGGATGCCCTCTGTCACCTCTCCTATTCCATATAGTATTGGCAGTTCTAGCCAGAGCAATTAGGCAAGAAAAAGAAATAAAAGGTATTCAATTAGGAAAAGAGGAAGTCAAATTGTCTCTATTTGCAGATGACATAATTGTATATTTAGAAGACCCTATCGTCTCAACCCAAAATCTCCTTAAACTGATAAGCAATGTCAGTGAAGTCTCAGGATACAAAATCAATGTGCAGAAATCACAAGCATTCCTATACACCAATAACAAACTAACAGAGAGCCAAATCATCAGCAAACTCCCATTCACAATTGCTACAAAGAGAATAAAATACCTAGTAATACAACTAACAAAGGATGTAAAGGACCTCTTCAAGGAGAACTACAAACCACTCCTCAAGAAAATAGGAGAGGACACAAACAGACAGAGAAATATTCCATGTTTATGGTTAGGAAGAATCAATATCATGAAAATGGCCATACTGCACAAAGTAATTTATAGATTCAATGCTATCCCCCATCAAACTACCAGTGACCTTCCTAACAGAAGTGGAAAAAACCACCTTCAACTTCACACGGATCAAAAAAAAAGCCCACATAGCCAAGACAATCCTAACTAAAAGAACAAAGCCAGAGGCATCACATTACCTGACTTCAAACTATACTACAAGGCTACAGTAATCAAAACAGCATGGTACTGGTACCAAAACAGAGATATAGACCAATGGAACAGAACAGAGGTCTCAGATGCAAGGCCACACATCTGAAACCATCTTATCTTTGACAAACCTGACAAAAACAAGTGATGGGGAAAGGATTCCCTGTTTAATAAATGGTGCTGGGATAACTGGCAAGCAGTGGGCAGAAAGCAGAAACTGGACCCCTTCCTGATACCTTACACTGAAATTAACTCCAGGTGGATTAAAGACTTAAAATACCTAAGCAAAACCATTCACGACATAGGTATAGGCAAGGACTTCATGACCAAAACACCAAAAGCACTGGCAACAAAAGCCAAAATAGACAAATGGGACCTAATTAAACTCCAGAGCTTCTGTACATCATAGGAAACAATCTTTAGAGTGAACTGGCAACCAACAGAACAGAAAAAAATTTTTGCAATCTACTCATCTGACAAAGGGCTAATATCCAGAATCTACAAAGAACTAAAACAGATTTACAAGAAAAAAACAAACAAACCCATCCAAAAGTGGGAGAAGGATATGAACAGACACTTTTCAAAAGAAAACATATATGAGGCCAATAAACATATGAAAAAATGCTCATCATCACTGATTATTAGAGAAATGCAAATCAAAACCACATTGAGATACCATCTCATGCCAGTTAGAATGGCAATTATTAAAAAATCTGGAGACAACAGACGCTGGAGAAGATGTGGAGAAACAGGAACACTTTTACACTGTTGGTGGGAGTGTAAACTAGTTCAACCATTGTGGAAGACAGTGTGGTGCTTCCTCAAGGACCTACAAATAGAAATTCCATTTGATCCAGCAACCCGATTACTGGGTATATATCCAAAGGATTATAAATCATTCTGTTCGTTCATAGCGGCACTGTTTACAATAGCAAAGACCTGGAACCAACCCAAATGCCCATCGACGATAGACTGGACAAGGAAAATGTGGCACATATACGCCACGGAATACTATGCAGTTATAAAAAACTATGAGTTTGTGTCCGTTATAGGGAAATGGATGAATCTGGAAACCATCATTCTCAGCAAACTGACACAAGAACAGAAAATCAAACACCACATATTCTCACTCACAGGCAGGTGTTGAACAATGAGAACAAATGGACACAGGGAGGGGAGCATCCCACACTGGGGTCTGTTGGGGGAGCCAAGGGAGGGACAGCAGGGGTTGGGGAGGTTGGGGAGGTATAACATGGGGAGAAATGCCAGATGTAGGTAATGGGGGATGGAGGCAGCAAACCATATTGCCAAGTGTATACCTATGCAAAAATTCTGTATGATCTGCACATGTACCCCAGAACCTAAAGTGCGATTAGAAAAAAAAAAAAGATTAAGACAACCCTACAATGTATTATCCAAAATGGGACAATATTGAGAATAAAAGCACATCCTTTAAATAAGTAGGTCAGGACAGTTCCAAGCACATCAGAACATTAGATCCCCTCATTCAGCCTGAGACGCTGCTGGACCGTCTTTTAACTCACTCATCAATTTTTTTTTTTAACATGTATGGAGACACAATGTATCTCCTGACCACTTTTAATATCTTAAGGTGGGGTGTAGGTGGGGAGGGAAATGCGGTTAAATCCAGAGCTTTATTTCTTTGTTAAAATCTATATGGAGCATTTTTGTTGATACTGAAGGATATTTTTAAAAAACAAGTGATGTTTTTCCTTAAATGGGCCAATTTCTTATGAGTGAAAGGATGTTTTGCAAAAAAGGATTTAACATTTTCATAAACATTAAGAGAACAAAAATGGTGAACCATTAATAGTCCTCATATTATCCATGCCAAGCAATATAGTGATTTTTCTAGAAATATGACAGCAGGGTATCATACGAGTTTGACATTGGAATAAAACTGCCTGGGTTCATATCCCACTTCCTTTGTTATTAATTATGTGAACTTGGACAAGTTGCTTAGTCTCTTTAGGCCTCAGTTTTCCCACCTGTA
>NW_016107360.1:5500076-5529941 GCF_001604975.1 Cebus imitator
GCCCAACTAATAGTGTTTTGAGGATTCAGTGAAACAATGCACGTTGAAAATGCTTGGCACCATTCCCAGCACATAATACATTTTCAATGACCATAGGCATTACATTGTAACATAGCCATGCAATCTTTGAGCCAAAATTCTAAATAAGATATTTTCGGGCAACACAATAAAATGCTATCCATGTGTATTTGCTTTATGACTATTACTATTTGGTAGAGTTTTACTTCTGTTTAATGTCATGTCCATTCAAATTATATTATCCTGATGGCAATGCCATACTGTACCTTGTAAGTTCAATGGAAGTATCTTTCCATATAACAGGCTAATCTCTCCCAGAGCAATGTTTAGCATCATCCACATCTTCAAAACCTTTTTCATAAATGTGGCTTTTATCCATGAAGTATAATTATTGAATATAGCTACACCCTTTGCAAGCATGATTGTAAAGCAATAAAAATAACGGTGTTGGAGTAATTATGTTTTTGAGGTTTCTGCTGAGAGTAAAACCAGCAAAGTCATAGCCCTGCTCAACCTTACTAGAAATGATGGGGAATAAAATAGCTTTCCTACTATGCTAGGTAGTTGATGAGACTGTCTCTAGACAATTCATTAGTTCTAAAGTGACATGAAAATCAATTAATTTTAATGGTGGATAACAGATTACAGTATTTAATAGTTCATCTAATTTCATGAGACAAAGTGAATTAGACAATGCAATGTAAATCTAGTAAGAGTTGTGAGGGCTCATTTGACTGTCAAATGCAAAAATGAATGGGCATATCAGGAATTAGACATAAACTAAAGCATTCTATATAAATTGTGTTTAGCTTATACACAGAATTAAGTTATAAGCCTTAAGGAACATAAAATATATGAACTCTATTCCTGTTTAGCTTGCTCTTAAAACTTATTAAGTGCTTATTATCTCAACTGTGGTATGTCTATTAAGGGAGACAACACAGAATGATATATGCATTGTCCTCTAGCCATTCCTTTTTTTTTTTTTTTAAGAGACAGGGTTTCAGCATGTTGCTCAGGCTGGTCTCAAACTCCTGGCCTCATGATCCACCCGCCTCTGCATCCCAAAGTGCTGGCATTACTAACTTGAGCCACTGCGCCTGGACTGTTCTTTTCTTTCTAAATGTAAGTAGAATAATTTGGAAACATTCATGTTAAAAAGTTCTTCATGAAGAATTGTTTTGTTTTGTTTTGTTTTGTTTTTGCGACAGAGTCTCAAACTGCTGCCAGGCTGTAGTGCAGTGGCAGGATCTCAGCTCACTACAATCTCCACCTCCTGGGTTCAAGCAATTCTCCTGCCTCAGCCTCCCCAGTAGCTGGGACTACAGGCGTGCACCACCACGCCCAGATAATTTTTTTTGTATTTCTAGTAAAGCCTGGGTTTCACCATGTTGGCCAGGGTAGTCTCTATCTCCTGACCTCATGATCCTCCAGCCTTGGCCTCCCAAAGTGCTGGGATTATAGTTGTGAGCCATCACTCCCAGCAAAGGATTGTTTATGAACAATTGAATAAATGGAGGACCAGGTTCTCAAGTTCAATTTATCTGTGTGGTAAAAATAACCCATTTTCCCTAATAAATAATTTTTATTTTAAAGCCCATTTTAACTCAGACAAGTAGCCACTTCATAGGATTTAGCACCCTTAAGACTTTGGGCTAATAATCCTCTCCCTCCTCCAGATAACACAATTTACAGCTCAATTTCTATTCCCCAGTAGAACAAGATATACAGGGGCAGCTTCACTAAAAAGTTTGTTTTTAAAATGCTGTTAAACGATTTCTTTGCAATAGTTGCAGCACTGCAGTAAAGGAATTACCAGGTCACAGATGCCTGGTTTCTACTGATTCTCCTAGTTAATAAAGAGTTAAACAGGGAAGTGTGGTCTTTTATTTTTATTTTGTTTTATTTTTTTGAAAGGCATTTTGAAGGGGCTGGAGAGGGAAGGCCTGGTCCTAAGTGGTCATGTGGCTCCCACCATTCATCTTGGTAGTGACTATCTGTCAAAAGTGGCAAGAGTCCCTGTTAACAGCCCTGACCTGAGCGGTAATGAAGGGAGAGTGCACAGCAAAGTGTCCATTATCAGCAGGTCGGGAGCAGTAAATTGGAGCAGTTTGCTTCAATCTTGCTGCAAGTTGAAATGTAAGATAGGTGGGGATCAGCAAGAGGCAATTTTATCCTATGATCATTTTTGTCAGATCGCATCAGAGTGGCAACTTAGTTCGATGCATGATTTCAATTAACCAAGTCTGGCAGTAATGCTTCCACTGCCAGGGGAAGCTCTTTTCTGAGCCTGGGTTCCTCATTATTTTTTATTTAAACCCACCGAAGCACATGGAGGTGAGAGAACCTTTGGTGATAGGAAAAGGGAGGAGAATACATGTAAATGGCAACAGATGCAAACAGACCTCACATCTGCACAGCAAGGATCACAGCGCCCTGGAGGGTGTCTAAAGGCCTCTTGGCTTATCTGCAAATTTCCAGACTCATAAATCTGTTTTTAATGACCTTCAACCTGGAATTTTTAATGGATTGACTTGCATGTTGACTACTCTTTGACAAAAATATTAGCCTTTTAGGTGGCAGTTTTAGGGAGGATCAGGTCACAAAATTCTATACTTGTGCTTAGTCAAGTGAAGCTACTCACAAGCACAAGAAAAATCAGGGTGAAGCTGAAGCCTGAAGCTTTAACTCCCTTTTGTTTTTTAATGTTCTTTTTTGTGAGACAGTCTCACTCTCTCACCCAGGCTGGAGTGCAGTGGTGCGATCTTGGGTCACTGCAACCTCTGCCTCCAGGTTCAAGTGATTCTCGTGTCAGCCTCCTGTGTAGCTGGGTCTGTAGGTGAACACCACCACGCCCAGCTAAATTTTGTATTTTTAGTAGAGATGTGGTTTTATCACATTGTCCAAGCTGCCTGGTCTCGAACTTCTGACTTCAAGTGATCCACCTGCCTCAGCTTCCCAATGTGCCAAGATTACAGGCATGAGCCACTGTGCCTGGCCTGAAGCTTCAACTCTTTAATGCTTGAGAAACATTCACTTGCTGAATACTTGGTTCAATGAGAATTACGAAAACACAATGAATACTTGGTTCAATAATTCTATAAAAGTAAATGCTTGGTTGAATGATTCTATAAAATGTCTGCATATGTACATATGCAAGGCCATCTTTGCTTCTGAGAAACTTAAAATTCAGGAGGAGAAAGAAGACAAACATGATAACAACGAAAAAAGTAGGGAAAGCCATCAGAAGGAAAGTTCTGTAGAAATTTAGAAAAAGAAAGACCATTTTTGAATGGGGACATCAGGCAATACATGAATGAGGTAAACATATAAATTGGGTCTTGATAGATGGTTAGGGTACTTCCAGGTATCCTATTAGAAATTAGAAAGTGGCTATATTCATTTTCTTTCCAGCCTAACAAACTACCACAAACTTAGCTGTTTACAACACCACCAATTTATTATCTCACAGCTTCTGTGGATGAGAAATTGGGTTGCCTAGATCCTTTGCTCAGGATCTTACTTAGGCTGAAATTAAGGAGTCAGCTGGGGCTGCAGTCTCATCTGAGGCTTGAGCTCCTCATCTATGCTCACAGGCTGGCTGCAGATTTCGGTTCTTACAGCTGTAAGGCTCCATGCACACTCTTTGATGCCAACTGGGAATTGTTCTCATCTCCTAGAGGCCACTTGCTGCTCCCTACAGTGTAGCTCACTCCACAACATGGCAGCTTGCTCCTTTAAGACCAGCAGGAATAGTGTCTGACTTTAGGAGGGGCCCTGTTCCTTTCTGGCACTTACCTGATTACGTCAGTCCCACTCAGATGGTCTTCCTTTAGATTAACTCAGTTGACTGTTAGTAACGGAACCACAGGAGTGACATCCCATCATCTTCACAGGTTCTGCTCACACCCAAGGTTAGGGGTCTTTACTAGAAGGTGAGAACTCTGGGGCCCATCTGAGAATTCTGTCTACCATGATGGCATTGCACTGTAGAAAGAACAGCTTTGAGAATAAGGGGTTCGAGGAAGTAGAGGTAAAGTTTGGGAAACAGAAACGTTTCAGAGTTTCCTCAACCAAATGAAAAAAAATGGAGGTGGTCAGAAAATATTGGCTTAGAAATGATTTTAGATCAAGTCCATGGAGCATCTAGAATTTCAAGGGGAAAAGCTATCAGAGGTTTTCAAATGGTGATAAAATCACCATCGTAAGTTTTAGGAAAATAATGCTAATATACAGGATAGAGTGAAAGAGAAGAGATGTGTTTAGTCTGTCTCTCCATTCAAGGATGAATTCTTTGAGGACAGTGTCTTTGCTGCTTCCCACTTATGCGGCCTCAACTGGAACACAGTAGGCACTCATTACATGTTTATGGAGTAAGTGAATAAAAGTAGGCAGAGCAGATAGGAGACTACTGTCATAATCTGAGTGAGCAATTTTTGGGAGGAATTGGTGAGGCAGCAATGCAAATAAAAAGAGGAAATGTATTGAAAAAACACAACGAAGAAACTGCATCAACCAATAAGCAAAACATCCAGCTAACATCAAAATGGCAGGATGAAATTCACACATAACAATATTAACCTTAAATGTAAATGGCCTAAATGCCCCAATCAAAAGACACAGACTGGCAAATTGGATAGAAGTCAAAACCCATTTATTCAGGAAACCCATCTCGCAAAATAAAGGGATGGAGGAAGATTTACCAAGCAAATGGAGAGCAAAAAAAAAAAAAAAAAAAAAAAAAAAAAAAAAAAAAAAAAAAAAAAAAAAAAATAAAAAAAAAAAAAAGCGGAGTTGCAATCCTAGTCTCTGATAAAATGGACTTTAAACCAACAAAGATCAAATGAGACTAAGAAGGTCATTACATAATGGTAAAAGTATCAATGCATCAAGAAGAACTAACGATCCTAAATATGTATGCATGTATGCACCCAATACAGGAGCACCCAGGTACGTAAAGCAAGTTCTTAACGACCTACAAAGAGACTTAGACTCCCACAGAACAATAATGGGAGACTTTAACACTCCACTGTCAATATTAGACAGACCAACGAGACAGAAAATTAACAAGGATATCCAGGAGTTGAATTCAGATCTGGATCAAGCAAACCTAATAAACATCTATAGAACTCTCCACCCCAAATCCACAGAATATACATTCTCAGCATCACATGACACCTACTTTTAAACTGACCACATAATTGGAAGTAAATCACTCCTCATAAAAGGCAAAAGAATGGAAATAATAACGAACAGTCCCTCAGACCACAGGGCAATCAAATTAGAACGCAGGATTAAGAAACTAACTCAGGCCCACAAAACTTCATGGAAACTGAATAACTGGCTCCTGAATGTCAACTGGATAAACAATGAAATGAAGGCAGAAATAAAGATATTCTTCAAAACCAATGAGAACGAAGACACAACATACCAGAATCTCTGGGACAAATTTAAAGCAGTGTCTAGAGGGAAATTTATAGCAATAAATGCCCACATGACAAGCAAGGAAAGATCTAAAATCAACACCGTATTATCAAAATTGAAAAAGCTAGAGGAGCAAGATCAAAAAAACTCAAAAGCTAGCAGAAGACAAGAAATAACTAAGATCAGAGCAGAGCTGAAGGAGATAGAGACACAAAAAACCCTTCAAAAAATCAATATATCCAGGAGCTGGTTTTTTTTAAAGATCAATAAATAGGCCGCTAGCCAGATTAATAAAAAAGAAAAGGGGAAGAATCAAATCAATGCAGTAAAAAATGATAAAGGGGATATCACCACAGATTCCACAGAAATACAAACTACCATTAGAGATTATTACAAACAACTCTATGCACATAAATCAGTAAACCTGGAAGAAATGGATAAATTCCTGGACACTTGCACCCTCCCAAGCTGAAACCAGGAAGAAGTCGAAACCCTGAATAGACCCCATAACAAGGGCTGAAGTTGAGGCAGCAATTAACAGCCTACCAACCAAAAAAAGCCTGGGTCCAGATGGGTTCACAGCCGAATTCTACCAGACATAAAAAGAGGAGCTAGTACCACCCCTTCTGAAACTATTCTAATGAATACAAAAAGAGAGGATCCTTCAAAAATCATTTTATGAGACCAACATCATCCTGATACCAACACATAACAGAGACTCAACAAAAAAAGAAAACTTCAGGCCAATATCTATGATGAACATAGATGCAAAAATCTTCAATAAAATACTGGCAAGCCGATTGCAACAGCACATCAAAAAGCTTATCCATCACAATCAAGTAGGCTTCATTCCAGGGATGCAAGGCTGGCTCTTCATATGCAAGTTTATAAAATGTAATCCACCATATAAACAGAACCAAAGACAAAAACCACATGATCATCTCAACAGATGAAGAGAGGGCCTTCGACAAAATTCAGCAGCCCTTTATGATAAAAACTCTCAATAAACTAGGTATTGTTGCAACATATCTCAAAACAACAAAAGCTATTTACGACAAACGTGCAGCCAATATATCATACTGAATGGGCAAAAACTGGAAGCTCTCCCTTTGAAATCTGGCACTAGATAAGGATGCCCTCTGTCACCACTCCTATTCCACAGAGTATTGGAAGTTCTAGCCAGAGCAATTAGGCAAGAAAAAAAAATAAAGGGTATTCAATTAGGAAAAGAGGAAGTCAAACTGTCTCTATTTCAGAAGTCATAATTGTATATTTAGAAAACCCTATCATCTCAGCCCAACATCTCCTTAAACTGATAAGCAACTTCGGCAAAGTCTCAGGATACAAAATCAATGTGCAGAAATCACAAGCATTCCTATACACCAATAACAGACTAACAGAGAGCCAAAGCATGAGCAAACTCCCATTCACAATTGCTACAAAGAGAATAAAATACCTAGTAATACAACTAACAAAGGATGTAAAGGACCTCTTCAAGCAGAACTACCTGCTCAAGGAAATAAGAGAGGACACAAACAGACAGAGAAACATTCCATGCTCATGGTTAGGAAGAATCAATATGGTGAAAATGGCCATACTGCCCAAAGTAATTTATATATTCAATGCTATCCCCATCAAGCTACCAATGACCTTCTTCACAGAATTGGAAAATCCAACTTAAACTTCATATGGTACCAAAAGAGAGCCCGCATAGCCAAGACAATCCTAAGCAAAAAGAATAAACCCAGAGGCATCACATTACCTGATTTCAAACTATACTACAAGGCTACAGTAATCAAAACAGCATGGTACTGGTACCAAAACAGAGATATCGACCAATGGAACAGGACAGAGGCCCTGGAAGCAACGCCATTCATCTATGACCATCTGATCTTTGATAAACCCGACAAAAACAAGCAATGGGGAAAGGATTCCCTGTTTAAAGAATCGTTGGGAAAAGTGACTAGCAGTGGGCAAAAAGCAGAAACTGGACCCCTTCCTGACACCTTACACGAAAATTAACTTTGGATGGATTAAAGACCTAAACATAATACCTAACACCAGCCGGGCGCAGTGGCTCAAGCCTGTAATCCCAGCACTTTGGGAGGCCGAGGCGGGTGGATCACGAGGTCAAGAGATCGAGACCATCCTGGTCAACATGGTGAAACCCCGTCTCTACTAAAAATACAAAAAATTAGCTGGGCATGGTGGCACGTGCCTGTAATCCCAGCTACTCAGGAGGCTGAGGCAGGAGAATTGCTTGAACCCAGGAGGCGGAGGTTGCGGTGAGCCGAGATCACGCCATTCCACTCCAGCCTGGGTAACAAGAGCGAAACTCCGTCTCGAAAAAAAAAAAAAAAAAAAGACCTAACACCATAAAAACCCTAGACGAAAACCTAGACACAACCATTCAGGACACAGGCATAGGAAAGGACTTCATGACTAAAACACCAAAAGCATTGGCAACAAAAGCCAAAATAGACAAATGGGACCTAATTAAACCCCAGAGTTTCTGTACAGCAAAGAAGCAATCATTAGAGTGAATCAGCAACCAACAGAATCGGAAAAAATTTTTGCAATCTACCCATCTGACAAAGAGCTAATATCCAGAATCTACAAAGGACTAAAACAGATTTACAAGAAAAAAACAAATAAGCCCATCCAAAAGTGGGCGAAGGACATGAACAGACACTTTTCAAAAGAAGACACATATGAAGCCAATAAACATATGAAAAAATGCTCATCATCACTGATTATTAGAGAAATACAAATCAAAACCACATTGAGATACCATCTCACGCCAGTTAGAATGGCAATCATTAAAAAATCCGGAGACAACAGATGATGGAGAGGATGTGGAGAAATAGGAACACTTTTACACTGTTGGCGGGAGTGTAAACTAGTTCAACCATTGTTGAAGACAGTGTGGCGGTTCCTCAAGGACCTACAAATAGAAATTCCATTTGACCCAGCCATCCCATTACTGGGTATATATCCAAAGGATTATAAATCATTCTATTATAAAGACACATGCACATGTATGTTCACAGCGGCACTGTTTACAACAGCAAAGACCTGGAGCCAACCGAAATGCCCATCGATGATATACTGGACAAGGAAAATGTGGCACATATACACCATAGGCAGTCATAAAAAATGATGAGATTGTGTCCTTTGTAGGGACATGGATGAATCTGGAAACCATCACTCTCAGCAAACTGACACAAGAACAGAAAATCAAACACCACATGTTCTCACTCATAGGCAGGTGATGAACAATGAGAACAAATGGACACAGGGAGGGGAGCATCACACACTGGGGTCTGTTGTTGCGGAAGCCAAGGGAAGGACATCAGGGAGGTGTGGATTTTGGAGAGGGGTAACAGGTGGGGGGGTCGAGGAGAAATGCCAAATGTAGGTGAAGGGGGGATGGAGGCAGCAAGCCACATTGTCATGTGTGTACCTATGCAACAATCCTGCTTGATCTGCACATGTACCCCAGAACCTAAAGTACAATTTAAAAAAAAAAGTAATGAAACAAACAAACAAACAAAAAAGACAATGTGGTACATATACACCATGGAATACTATGTAGTCATAAAAAAGAATGAGATTTTATTTTTTTGCAGGAACATGGTTGAAGCTAGAGGCTATTATCCTTAGCAAACTAATGCAGGAACAGAAAACCAAATACCACATGTTCTCACTTATAAGTGGGAGCTCAATGATAAGAACTTATGAACTCAAAGACAGAAACAACAGACACTGAGGTCTACTTCAGGGTGAAGGGTGGAAGGAGGGAGAGGAGCTGAAAAGGTAACTATTCGGTACTGGGGTTAATACCTGGGTGATGAAACAATCTGTACAACAAACCCCAAAGACATGGGCTTACCTATGTAGCAAGCCTTCACATGTACCCCCAAACAGAAAAAAAAAGTTAAAAAGAAAATAAATAATACATTTTTAAAAAATAAAAAAGTTATTTTCTTGCAAAAAAAAAAAAAAAAGACACCTATCAACATACACATTTAAAATATGTATAGTGTAGTGGGAGTACCAAAGCATATTTTGATATATGTATCTGGGTTTGTAATATATAAGATCAAATATCCCAAAACTATTTGTCCTAAACTTTTGGCTTTGCATTGGAGCCAACCATGAATTCTGTTTGAAAATACATATTTTAATCTACATATTGTTATAAAGCATGTCATCAAAAAACTCATAGTATAAAACCATCAGATTTCTCACTCATTATCATGAGAACAGCATGGAGGAAACCGCCCCTATGATCCAATTACTTTCACCTGGTCCCACCCTGGACACATGAGGATTATTACAATTCAAGGAGAGATCTGGGTGGGGACACAGAGCCAAACTATATCAGTCAACAACTGTTAAACCTGGGTAATGGATACTTTTGTATTGGCTATATTATTCTATGTTTATATATATTTGAAATATCTTACAATAAGTTATTTAAAAGAAAAAATAAAAGTTTCTTAACATAAGAAATATTTCAAATATATTATTAAGTCTCCACTCAACAAGCAAGTTATGAAACATTATGTGCAGCACATAATGCCTTTTGAAAATTTTTAATGTTTGCATTTGGGCGTAACTAAAGTTTATAACCATAGTTTTCAATGTTAAACAGAGATAATCATAGTTATTGATGAATGATCCAAAGATCATTTTAACTTTTTTTCTTATCAGCATTACTGATTTTTTTAATACAATGAGCATGTAGTAGAAATAATCATTTTTTAATTGACAGGTTTTGGCATCAATATTTATTTTATGTCAATATTGATGTTTATTGATTTTTTTTAACCCACAATGAAATTTACATTTTATAATTTCCTTAGAAAGTTCAGAAAACCCCCGCCTTATCCTTAAAATGGTTACAAAATAAATGGTTGTCTACTAAGGAGAAAACTTTAAGTTTGTGAACTCCTTTTTCCTTCTGTGACGTTGACATATACTACTCTAGTTTTCTGTGGTTGTTTCTAAGAGCAGTCTTAGATAGAAGTTTTCAAACTCAAGATACATTTGCCATGAACATTTTCAGTGGTCACAGGGATACTCTCTGCATAGGATGTGCCACCATTGTCTCATGTGGAATAAAACCACAAGAATGGCTCCTTATCTTCTTCAGGTTGATGTTTAGAAGACATGTAAAATGTTTCCGTGTTGTGAAGTTCAAAATTCTTCAAAAATCAATGGTAAATATTTAAGAAATTTTATATATAATCATCTAAAACAAAAATACTTTTGAGTGTGGTTTGGGATGACCAAAATGTATGAGAAGGAAGATTATAAAATGTATGACACTATTTTCAAAATGTTATCTTACTTCTTCATTAATTCATTCCTTTATGAATGTATTTATCCACATACACATTCTTTCACCAATTTATTCTTCATCTATTTAGCAAATATTTATTGAGATATTAATATGTACCAGGCTTCAGCATGGTGATCAGAGGGAGGCATTAAGGCCAGGGAGATTGGCAAAGCCCGAATTAAGTAGCGCCTTATAAATCATGTTAGAGATTTTAGTCTTATCCTAAGAGCAATGGACAATCATTTAAGAGTTTTAAGCAAGGACATTTTATTATCAGAATTAAACTGCTGTATAGAGGATGGACTGAAATCAGATAAGAGTGGATGCCAGAAAAACCACAGGCATTGTAGTAGTCCAGTTGAAAAATGATCATTGTTTGTACTAAAATAGTGACTACTGAGATGGAGCAAAGTAGATAGACTTGAATGCTATTTAGAACTCAGAAATTTATTGAGCAAGTTGGATAAGTAGGAAGAAATATATAGAGATGGATCCTTGAGTCCTTGGCAGAGCAACTTGAAAACTGTATGCTTTTTACTAAGATGAGGAGGGATAAGAGGAGTTTGAAGAGAAAACTGTGAGCTGTGTTTTAGACATGATATGCTCAAGATACTTTTGAGACATCCAAAAAAGAATTTCAGGTACAAAGTTTGCCACACAGGTCTGCAGCTCAGAAAAAAGACTGGACTAGAGTAAAAATTGGGATACATACAGATCCTATGTAAAGACACAAAATTAGGTAAGCTCAATTAACGTGTGAGAGTGAAGAATAAGAAGCTATGTTATGTGAATCCAGGACAGAGTCCTGAGTATCTCTAATATTTCAAGTTCAGGGAGTGGAGGAAGAGCTCCAAAGAGAAAATCCATCAGGAATCATCAGAGATTTACATCAAAGCTATGGAAGGGTTGGGCTTGGTGGCTCAGGCCTATAATCCTAGTGACTTGGGTGGCTAAGGCAGGAGGATCGTTTAAGCCCATAAGTTTGAGTCTGCAGTAAGCTATAATTGTGCCACTGCCCTCCAGCCTGGGCAGCAGAGCAAGACCCCAACTCTTTAAAAAAAAAGAGTTGTTTTTTTTTTTTTAAAGAAACAAAACCAAGAGAATATGGGACTATGAAGGCAGAGAAAGAATCATTCACTATTTAGAGAGCTGACGAGATGTCACGAGAGGAGGATTGAAAATGGTCTGTGGCAGGTTAGGAACACATTTCTTACAGAAGCTAGATTTGGACAGAAAAAAAAAAAAAAAAAGAAAGAAAATGGTCTGTGAGCTTGGTGTAGGGGCTTACATCTGTAATCCCAGCACTTTGGGAGGCTGAAGCTGGCGGATCACTTGAGGTCAAGAGCTCAAGACCAGCCTGGCCAACATAGTGAAACCCCATTGCTACTAAAAATATAAAAATTGGGTGACCCACGCCTGTAGTCCCAGCTACTAGGGAAGTTGAGGCACGAGAATCACTTGAACCCAGGAGACAGAGGTTTCAGTGAGACAAGATGGTGCCACTGCACAGTACTCCAGCATGGGTGAAAGAACAAGATCCCTCCCCACCCCCGCAAAAAAGGAGAAAAAGCAAATTACAAGGTGAGACCTGAAGAAAGCTTTTTAGGTCTGGGTGGACTTTTATAATTTTTTTAAAGAACTCAGATTCATAGTATACAAAGAAGTTTATTTGATATATAGAGCACAGCCATAAATGATATTTTATGCATAATAGTGATGTGAGCACGTGGTGAGGTTCTGGAAGGGTCCTTTAGAGAGAGAAATGTTGAAAATGCCATGCAGGGGAGAGGGCAAATGAGACCAGGAGAGTAATCAGTGGTGTGAGATCTCTCTCTCTGTCTCTCTCTCTCTCTCAGCCCAGGCTGGAGTACAATGATGCGATCTCCACTCACTGCAACCTCTGCCTCCCAGGTTGCAGTTATTCTCCTGCCTTAGCCTCCCAAGTAGCTGGGATTACAGGCACTCAACACCACACCTGGTTAATTTTTTGTATATTTTTAGTAGACATGGAGTTTCACCATGTAGAAGAGGCTGGTCTCAAACTCCTGACTTCAGGTGTTCCGCCCTCCTCGGCTTCCCGAAGTGCTGGGATTATAGGCATGAGCCACCGCACCCGGTCTGACAGGCATTTATATATAGGAAGAGGACATACTGCCTCCTCCAACACATACAAAATCACACATACTCAAGGCCATAAAAAAGAAGATAGAGGGGGAATAACTAGTTTATTAGGAACCAAAATAACATTAGCAACAGGAATAACTATGAATCTTTGGGACTAAATTCCATTCCTTAAAGTTCATGCTAAAAACTCAGTTAAAATAAAGGGTTTGCCTAAAATTAGTTGCAAACAAGCCTTTAAAAGTTATACAGGCCGGGCACAGTGGCTCAAGCCTGTAATCCCAGCACTGTGGGAGGCCGAGGCGGGTGGATCATGACGTCAAGAGATCGAGACCATCCTGGTCAACATGGTGAAACCCCGTCTCTACTAAAAATACAAAAAATTAGCTGGGCATGGTGGCACGTGCCTGTAATCCCAGCTACTCAGGAGGCTGGGGCAGGAGAATTGCCTGAACCCAGGAGGCGGAGGTTGCGGTGAGCCGAGATCGCGCCATTGCACTCCAGCCTGGGTAACAAGAGCGAAACTCCGTCTCAAAAAAAATAAATAAATAAGTAAATAAATAAAAATAAAAGTTATACAAAGAAATGAAGTTGATATTTAGTTCCTGTCCTGAGATATGGCTAGAACGGGATGAGCTGTGTAGCTAACGTGGAAAGTAAAACTTTTCAATTGTGTTTCCTTTGCATTCTTTGAAATGATGTATAAATCAGAACCAACCAAATTAAACAGGTAATGCTTAGCATTTGAATACAATGATTAATGGTAACTACACAGCAATTTATGAGAAATTGCTATTGAGCTCAGATATTATCATGACCACTTTTACCAAGCACTATAGTTCAATACATGCATTATGGTATACATTTTTTAAAAAATAAAAAACAAATTTACATTACTTACTTTTCTCTACATTATCAGCATTAGTAGACAGACTCTTCTCGACAAATCTGGTTAAGAGACATTATTTCAGCTGTGCCTATATGATAAAATGTCTTACAATGTCACAGTGTTTTATAGCATGACAACGGATGGGAAAAAGGATTAAAGGTATTTAAAATTAAGTAATTCACACACTATACAAATTCATGATTCTTATCTTTGGTTTGTCCAATTCAAAATCCATAGGCTGTATGTATGTGTATTTGTTTTGAATTACTGAAAAAAAAAAAAAAGAAATTTCAATGGAAGCATAAAATTTAAAATAACTGAAAATAGCTTTGGCATTGCTGTGTGTTTTTACACCGATATTTTAAAATGTGGTACTAGCTTTTCTTTTTGCTTTATGCCCTTTAAAGGACTCAGATTCATAATATACAAAAAAGTTTATTTGATATATAGAGCGGAGCCATAAACCATATTTTATGCATAACAGTGATTAAATGCACAGTTGATATATTTCACTAAGATGGAAGCCATGTCGAAAGGCTTACATTTGGTAACTTTCCTTTTGGGGGCCATTTCTAAATTATTTAAGTTGAAGAATAAAACGACTTGTTTGTGAATTTACATGCTCTTTTTAATCATCTTTAGGTAATGCTGATATGGCAAAGACGCTAAATTACAGGCAGCAGTGGGAAACTACTGAGTAGAAGGCACAGAATCATTTCGTATATCAGCCCATGAGGAATATTCTGTTCAAGGAATGGAGACATAAGAAAATTACCTAACTCATGAACCACACATTAAGAGCGTAGTCAGCTGTTGTAAATGCATATCCAACAACACACCATTATGTATCTTTGATGTAATTATATGTGTTTATTACACACCTGTACTGGAGAGTAAACGCTGCTATCTGCATTACTTGTGGTTTTCTCTATCAAAACAGCATTAGCATTATGAAGCTTATCAAGATTATGTATGATTTATCTGGCTTGAGTAAGTCCCTTTATTTTGTGCACAACCAAAACATGATTAGGGAGAAAAATTAAGAAATGTTTTAAACATTTTAGCAAAGAATTTCTAAATTTATAAATGTAGTGAATTTTACATTTCTAGATAAATGCCATCAAACTACCAAGGCTTTGTAAATCAGCCTATGTTTAGAAAGAGAGTAAAAAAGTTAGATGAATTCAACACTTAATTTTCTCCCCAGAGTTCCATCTTAAAGAGTATTAATTATAAAGATGCTGATGGTGTTATTAACAGAGTACTTATGAATACGGAAAAATGTCGGACTTCCAAATAATTTGTTATAAACTGTTTTTACAAGTCACACTAAACAATCTAGACAAAATCATTTTGTATGTTTGAGAGCATTTGCTTACTAAATGGAATTATTAAAACATTATGCAGAAGAATACATTTTAGAAGCAGCAATATCTGTNTTCATAGAAGAATTTTATGAAGCAATTCATTTATATACATCATCAAAATTTGTTACTTTTACAGGTTAGAGTTCCCTAATGATTTTGATATATACTTATTTTTAAAGCATCCAACAGTCATTAGTTACCATCCTTTAATTTCATGCTTGTCTATGCTTAACAAGTTCTCTCTTTACTCCTGTCTTTCTTCCTTTACAAAGGGGAAAAGCGAGGTTACAATAAGGAAGACCACACATGTCCTGATGAACATAATCCTATCATTATAATGAAAATAATACCATTTCAGAGGAATACACAACAAATGGTACCCAATGCCCAGAGAAAAGTAAAATTCTATTTGAGATTCCCATAGGGTCTAGTACCAATCCCACAAATGAAATTTGATAGTTTTTCAGGAAGACAAAAGCTTAGTAAAATAAGGGGTTTGGATCTGTGACAAATATAATAATAGAAAAAGGAAAAGGACTAAATAATATTATTAATTTGCAGTAGACACAGCAAGGAGCAGCTGGTGGTGTGAAAAAATGTGGTCATTTCAGTAGGTATCTCATAATATGAAACATGAATTATATTTTTACAAGCACGGAAAAACTACAAGTAAAAATCTAGACATGCAAACAAGTTTGTAGAACTGTAAGTGTCTAGTAATTTTTTTCTTAGAATAAAGCACAGGATCAAATATAAAGATAAAAAAATTTTTTTAGTTCTTGCTTATAATATCATATTTTAAAGCTCCTATAGACCATTCATTCACAAAATCAAAGACATTAAGATAAACTGGTCACTCTTTTTATATCACATTGTAAGTTCCCAAACTAATTTTGCATCATTTTATTACTATTTAGATTATTATTCTATAACATATTTTTAAATATTTTTCAACTCATTTGATTTAAAAATAATTATTTTTTAACAACAATTGCAGCAAATTTTTATCTAAAGCATTGCCTTTATAAAGAAACCATCTGAGATGACTAAAACAATGAGGTAATTTTTGGAATGTAGATTATCTCCACTATGTCTATTACATATTTTTGCAAGTCAGCAAATTATTTCATTTTCCTCTCCCTAGTATGGAAATTTAATCTAGGTATTTATTTCATTTTCGGTAACCTATTTGAAGAAAGACTAACTACCCTTCAGTATACAGTATTACATTATACATTCAAAACTGATACTATAAATTACACAATCTAACAAAAAATTATTAATGGTTTATGGGGTGGGGAGAGGACAACCAGGAAGCCTCAACTGCCAGCAATTGAATGTAATATTTCTCTATATCTCCTTAGTGAAAGGAAAGGAACCCAGAGTGTTTGTGTTTAAATACTGCATCCACTCTTTCAAACAGCACTGTTTTTTATAAAAACAAGGCGCAGTAAGGCCCCCAAATATGCATCAAGTCTATACCATAGACCACCCTTAAATATCAGTCAACATTTACTCTTAGGCTACAGCTGGGTGATTCTACTCATTTTAATATGCAATTCATGACAGTAGAATACGGAGAGACTTGTTATTCTACTGTATTATAGATGATCTAATTTGCCAGCTATTTTCCTTTGCTATTGTTATTAGCACTTCCTTCCAATTAGAGTCGTTTTTTCTTTTCTTTTAAATTTTCTTTTCTTTTCTTTTCTTTTCTTTTCTAAAGGGATGGGGACTCACTATGTTGTCCAGGCTGGGATGCAGTGGCTATTCACAGGTGCCCACCCTACTACTGATCAGCATGGGAGTTTTGATCTGCTTCACTTCCAAACTGGGCAGTTCACCCCTCTTTAGGTAACCTTGTGGTCCCCTAATCTGGAGAGATCACTGTAATGGCAAACTTAGTGTCGATACCTGACAGGCAAAGTTCACTACAGCCTCTAATTCCTAGGCCCAAGTGATCCTCCCACCTCAGCCTGGGCCCCAGTAGCCAGGACTGCAGGTGTCACACTGCTCCCCATAAACTGAGTATTTCATAATTTTTAATTAAAATCACCAGATGTAAATTCTAAATCTTTTTTGATCATTTTTAAATCACCCAAATTAGAGAAGGGATCTTGTAAGCTGCAGTGAATTTTTCTGAAATTCTGTGTTGCAGAAATTGAATGTCTCCACAAGATGTAGGAGTACACCGGGAGAACCCTGGCTAAAGCCACTGACAGCCACCCCAGGTCGACAGGGAAATCCCAGGTGGACATCAGGAACTTGTTGGGTCATCCATTCATACATGTGATTTTTCCTACCACTCTTCTACACCAGGAGTCTAAATTGAAATTGATGATTGGGTGTTTTGCAGAAAAAGTACAACAAAGAGAATTAAGTCTACTACAGCAGCCATAGGGGTTAGGCTGGGTAGCAGGATTTGTGCTGAAGGCTGGAGAAGCAAAACTATTCAGGAGCTGATCCACTCAGAGAACACAGACCCTCCCTCCCTTCACTTACGTCATACCCTTCATGATGACAGTTATTATAATACAGCAGTTGATCTCAAAAAAATGTAAATCTATAGGCAAATGTAATTCAATGCACAGAATTTTATTTTATAGGAAAATTTAATTTTATAGAAAAAAATTATATATGGCAAATTAAGTACAGATTAATACAAATTTTACTATAATTTCTTGGATTTGTGCTCACCATTATACTATAACAAAGTCTCAGAAAAACCAAACTTTCTATTAAAGCATCTTACCTAAAGTGAAACTGAAGCTTATCATATCCTACTTTGTAAATAAGCTCCATTCCAATTCTATTAAAATTACAGAATAACTCATATTTGTTTTGCTTTGTTGTTTTGTTCACAGTAGTATTTCCTATGCTAACAATGAAAAGCTCATTTACTGCAGGATACTCGTGTTTTTCATCCTTATATTAATACATTAATACATTCTTAGTACATGAAGACAATATTCTTAGGACTCATGAATCTGTTATCTGTCCCTTCTATTGCCTAGATTTAATTTGATGTTGGTCTAGGGTCTTTCCAGTGTTCTGAAAGAGGGGATTTGTGGATTTGTCTTGTTTTGTTTGTTTAGTTCTGGATACTAGTCAATATTTCTGGGGTGGATTGGGGAATTGTGGCTAGGATCCACGTAATATAAATGAAAATAAAACTGCTTTGCAATTTTGTTTAATTTTTCTATGATGATGTTAGTCATGAACGAGATAAATTGTTATACACAGGATCATAGGATATGCAGTGTAGCAGGTTGAATTGTGCTTCCAAAAAAGATATATTCAAGTCCTAATTCACAGTACCTGTGAGTGTGGCCTTATTTATAAATAAGGTCTTTACAGATGTAATTAAGTGAAGAGGAGATCATAGCGGATTAGGGCAGGCCCTAAACCGGATAACTGGTGTCTTTATAAGAAAAAGGGAAGGAGATTGGACACAGACATAGAGGATACCACACACAGCAAAGATGATCATGTGACAATGGAGGCAACGATGGGAGTGATGCAGCTATAAACCAGGGAACTATAAACCAAGAGACTATAAACCAAGGACTGCTACCAACTGCCAGAAACTCAGTTTCTGGCATGGGATCAGTTCTCATCTCACAGTGTCCAGAAGGAAACCATCTTGCTTTTGGACTTCGGGCCTCCTGAACTTTCTATTAAAGCATCCTACCTAAAGTGAAACGGAAGCTTATCATATCCTACTTTTAAATAAGCTCCATTCCAATTCTATTAAAATTACAGAATAACTCATATTTGTTTTGCTTTGTTGTTTTGTGCACTGTAGTATTTCCTATGCTAAAAATGAATGTGAGAGAATGGATTTTTTTTGTTGTATATCACCCAGTTTGTGGTCATTTATTATGATAGCCCTAGGAAACCAAAACATGCAGTAGATGCAGATTTCTAACTAACCACACCTCAAATTGTTTTCTGCGTTAAGGGTCAGTGTTAGCCAGGACTTCCCAAGCCTCCAGAGACATAGGTGAGAAACTTCTACTCTGTATCGGGAGCGGGAGAATTCTGTTTGATTTCCAAAAGTCTTAGGACACTGACTTACCTTTCCTTGTAATATGCTTTTTTTTTTTTTTTTTTTTTTTTTTGAATTGGAGTCTGACTCTGTCACAGCCCAGGCTAGAGTGCAATGGCATGATCTCGGCTCAGTGCAAACTCCACCTCCCATGTTCAAGCAATTCTCCTGCCTCAGCCTCCTGAGTAGCTGGGATTACAGGCGCCCGCCACTACGCCTGGCCAATTTTTGCATTTTTAGTACAGACGGGGTTTCACCATATTGGTCAGGCTGGTCTCAAACTACTGATCTCGTGATCTGCCTGACTCAGCCTCCCAAAGTGCTGGGATTACAGACAAGAGCCACCACCCCCAGCCCAACATACATTTTATTTATCCTCATTTAAAGTTACAGCTTGAAAGAAAATAATTATGTTGAAAATTGGAAGGAAGAATTGCTTATTGTGAAACTTAGGTTTTGCAGAAAAACTCTCATCTCATGATGGAGGCTATGACTTTTCCATCTCTAGTTGCCTCCAGATTAATTTCCATTGTTAATGAGAATTTTTCGATTACAAATGAGCATGTCAATCCTTCAATAACATAAGTGCATTAGAAATCTTAAAGGTACACAAACGGACGAAGAAAAAAAATACCTGACAGTATATATACCTAAATGTTAATAGAATTAAGAGTTCCCAATTTTCTTCTTTTTGGTCGTACAAATTCCCTGATTTTGCTACACTGAGTATAAATTGCTTGCCTAATTTTTTTTTTTTTTTTTAAAGAAAAACTAGTAGGGAGTTGCCTCGTACATGGCATGAAATTTGCATTTTTCCTAAGCCAGATGTTTCCCTTGCCTTATCATGGTACCAAGAAAAATAAGGCAACAGACATCCGCGGGCTCCTTGCCTTGGAATTTTTTCCCTAGGCATGTGCATACACACAAACACACACACACAAATCCAACTAACAGAGGAATGTTAGCTTTATCAGCAATGAGATGTAAAGGAGACATAAATCATGGACGTATCTGACATTTAACCAATTTAGATTCCTTTCACACAACTTTCAATTTCAAGTGTGTCCTGTAATTCTCCATTTAGAGAAAACAACCCTGTGTGCTGATCAGAAGATGTCTAACCAGGACTGCCCCATCCCACAGCTCCTGCAAGCCCAGTTGGTCACAATGGAGTGTGACGTTAATATGAAGTGCACAACCCAAGAAGCCACATGTGGCAGCCCTGAACCTAACCCTACTTTTTAGAAACACTCAGGGTTGTAAGGAGTCTAGAGCATTAAAAAATAGAAAAAAAATGTCCTGTGTTATGGCATTACTGGTTTTAAAAGCCAATCGTATTTGTAGGCTTCCCATTAATACTGGGGCAAATGATATAGTTAAAAGAACCTAAAAGGTCCCATATGCCCAGACCTCCCTTGCCAGCCACCTCCCCACCATGCTCACTCATCACTCTCCACACCCTAGGCCTCGTCTAGGCCCTCGAATTTATGATCCTTCCTGCCACAAGGCATCTGCATACGCTGTCTCCTCTTCCAGGATTCTCTTCCTCCCCACCTCTTTAACTAAATAATTTCGACTTATACTTTCGATTTTAGCTGAGTCGTGTTTACTTGAAGTAACCGTCCTTTACCCTTGAGGCTATATTACCCACCCACTTCTTATGCTCTCACAATATTCCTCACCTCCCTAGCACCAAGCCGGGAGGGAATTTTACATTTCTTAGTATGTTTTTGTTGTTGTTAATGCCCATTGCTATTTCCAGAATATGTTTTAAAAGGGTAGAGATGAAGCTGATTTATTTGGATTGCTTTTCCCCACCACTAAATCCCCTTTACTTGAAGAATGTCTGGCACATAGTAAACTCTAAACAAATACTTAATGGATAAGCATATGGATTAGTGAATTGGAAATACAAACATTAAAAATTCTTCAAATTTCTCAGTTCTCAAGAAACTTCAAGTCCAGTAAATGTGCACTCACTTAGACCCAGTTGGAAGAACTTGGAAAGCAATGGAGTTCAGTGACCTCCCCCAAACCAATGCTTAACCATAGTAACACTGGCTTTTTTTAAGTGTACTACGGGCTGTTATTGGTCATACTCCTAATTCTGATCATGGAATTTTTCTACCATTTTTTTAATATGTGCATGGTAACTTACATTTGTATCATTCAATAGAGTTACAACTGGAGTATATTCATGGTTAGAAGGTAAGTGCCCTATCCCTAAGTTTATATGCAATTTTTTTACCTGCCAACTATTCTCTGATACCATGGCCAAGCCTCCCAAGATGGTGGCTTTCCAGACTCACCTAGTAAATAGGCTTTCTAGAGTCATTTAGCCATGCCGCTTAGTAAAACTTTACAGAAAATATTGCCTTCTGACAGATATAATGAGGAAAAGAAACTAATATCAGTTCAAGAATTTTATTCTCTATTCATTCCTTATCAGTTGCAAAGCCAAGTGTTGCTGAAACCTTTCCCTGTCCTCTGCCAGGAAGTGAGATTTTTCACCGGTATGAATAATCACAGGCATCAAAGCTAATGTAGGACACTTGGCCATGTTGCTGAGTCAGAAAGGACTTTGTTCAAGACCTATAGCCAAGCCCCTGCTGTCATCAGTAGATAATATGGGAAACAATTTTCTCATCTCTCTTTTTGTTCAACTCAAGGTAGAAATAAGGCCATGGTGACAGCCATATACAACGTTCTTATGCCCCACTTGAAACATGGTTAAGTGTCTCTCTATTTTTTTTATATAAATATCAAAGGCAAAATTGTGTGATTTCAGGGAGAAGAGGAGCTTTTATTAGGGTGTTTGATGATGTTACACGTTCTTTCTTACTGTAACCAGATAAATTCTTTTATAGAAGAGCCCTTGGGATACTCAGCATGGGATACCCACAATCTGTTTATTGCATCCACTTCCTCCAGGAGGAAAAATTAGTATACGGTAGTGTCAGGGAGTCAGGTTGCACGTGGGATGTTTCTTCAAAGTTCTCTCATAATATAGAGCCAACCAACTTTACCTTCAGTTGTATTTCTCTTTTTCAATTTAATGCTTATTTTAATTGGACCCAATCACTGGCCTTCCACTTTCATTCCCTGAAGATGGCTCACTGTTAATACCTCTGCAGGCCAGCTCTATGCAGATCTGTGATAAGGAAGGCTTTTTTTTTTTGCCTAACTTGATTTATTTTATTTTAGATTCAGAGGGTACATGTGCAGGTTTGTTATATGGAAATACTGTATAACGAAGAGGTTTAGGCTTGTAGTCAACTCATCACCCGAATAGTGAACACTGTACTCAATAAATAATTTTAACCCATTACCCCCTTCCCACCTTTCCTCCTTTTGGAGTTGTGTCTATCATTTCCATCTTTATGTTCATGTGTACCCACTGTTTTGCTCCCACTTGTGAGAACATGTGGTATTTTATTTTCTGTTTCTGAGTCATTGTATTTAGGATAATGGCTTCCAGCTCCAACCATGTTGCTGCAAAGGACATGATTTCATTATTTTTATTGCTGCATAGTATTCCATGTGTATATGTACCACATTTTCTTTATCCAGCCAACTGCTGACGAACACTTAGGTTGATTCTATGTCTTTGCAACTAGTGCTGCAATAAACATATGAGTGCAGGTGTCTTTTTGATAAAATGATCTTTTTCTTTGACTAGATACCCAGCAGTGAAATTGCTGAGTTGAATATTATCTCTGCTTTTAGCTCTTTGAGAAATGTCCCCACTGTTTCCCACAGGGGTTGAACAATTTATATTCCCACCAACAGTGTATAAACATTCTCTTCTGTCTGCATCTTCAACATCTGTTATTTTCTGACTTTTTTTTTTCCTGACTTTTTAATGGTAACCATTCTGACTAGTGTGAGTGGTATCTCACTGTGGTTTTGATTTGCATCTCTGTGATGATTAGTCGTGTGGAACATTTTTTTCATCTGGTTTTTGGCCACTTCTATGCCTGAGGAAGACATTTGTGTGCACTGTTCCATCCCCAGCTACTCTTTACCCTGGAGACTGAGCTTCCTTTCTTCCAAAGTCATGACTTCCAAGAAAATGACTTAAAATGTAGATTCTGTGGTGGCATTTTAGGTATCAGCAGTGGTGTATGGGATCTAGAGAATAAGAGGCCCCTCTGATGCCTCTGAAATCTCACTGTAAAGGAAGTGTTTGACCTTGCCTGCCAATAAAGCTTGGCCCTTTTCACACCTCTTCCTGGTGTCAAGATTGACAAGAAAATTATGAAAATGGAGAACCTCCCATATAAATTTTAGAAATGAATTGGGAAGCCCTTAGATCACTAGCCCTCTAAGATACAGGGATTTCTCTCTTCCTGTTTTAAGGCAATAGTCTGTGTTTGGAAGTCTGATCAGGTTGCAATCTGCAAAATCGCAGCCCTTCGCATAGCTTACTCTTCAATATGCACCCAGAGAGACATGAGTATATTATTTCTTCCAAAGTCAGCTACAATTGAAACTCACTAAATTGACTCCACATCTTCCCATCTCAGGCAGTGACAGAGGAACAGCAGGTGTTTTTTTGTTTACTAAAATGCTAGTTTTTAACCAACCTCTCCTTTGAAGATTTCTCTATCACTGATGCCGAGGATACGATCTTTTCTTTAGAGAGGATGGCAGAACACCAGCAAATCAATGTTTGAGTCCAAGGGCTGCCGTCAGTGCCTCAAACACTTATGTAGTAACTGTCCCCTTTTGCCAGCTATGTCATACAGGACTGAGGGCAGAATTTATTGCAAATGACAGGACACTAATGTCAGAAGGAAGTTTTGCATGTATGCATGCACCTGTGTGTGGACATGCACACAAATACATGCATGTGTGCCTGGGGGGTTAGGTACAAACACACCCATGCCTGACTGAAAAGATGCCCAGAAGATTAACTTGACCCCTGGATGGTCCGTGCTTATTACTGTCAAGAAAATCATGATAATATCTCACATAATATAATATAAAAATATATCTCAATTGTCTGCTTCCACCAATCCCCCTACTAAGCATTCTACAACGAACCAGATGATGGGTTTCCTTTTATTTGTTCACTCTACCAATCTTCATGGAGAGCCCCTCTCACTCTGTGTTTGCCTTTTCTCTAGCAGAATTCTCCTGCACTAGGTTGCATCGAGAATTATGCAATGATATGGACAGAAAAATTAAAGGAAAGATAAGCAAAAGGAAATGTAGAAATTGGGGATTCAGGTCTTTAATCAAGTTGGTTTTATCAGTTCATACGGACATAGCATCTTCTCAGCAGGCTCTATTTCCCAAAGATTACTTGTGTCACATCCAAAAATAGTTTATTGAGTGAGCACTATGTGACAGGCACTGTGCTAGGACCTATATAGGCATCAGTCCAATTAAGGCTCACACCCTTCCTCTGAGAAATAGCTGTTATTATCCCCTCTTTACTGCAGCAAACACTGAGGTTAAGAGGCTAAGTAACTTGTACAAGATCTAAATCGTTAATAGATGATGGGTAGATATGAACCTGACAGCATGAACATGAGCCTGTGCACTTAATTAGTACTTCTCTGAGCCTTTTATTTTAAACTCTGAAATCCAAAACCATTTTATGGGGTTTAATAACTTATCACAAAGAGGTAATACAGAGCCTCTGTATTACCTATATAATACAATGTAAAACCTATATAGAGAGGAAGACTCTGAAGAAGATGAATTTTCTACAATTATATAGGCAAAACCTGATGCTCTGCAATATGAACCTTTGTTCTTACCCCTTATGTAAACTTCATCCATGGAATCACAAAATAGGGCTTCCAGAGCTTGTTATTAATCCCTTGTCGCTCCAAGCAGCCAAGATCTAATCATTCTACACATATGAATATTTTTCTGCTGTAAATGATCTTCAGAGGTGGGGGACACCTAGGAACTAAGGTAGTACATTTTGAAATAAATTAAAACTCCTGACCAGGCGTGGCTGCTCATGTCTGTAATCCCAGCACTTTCGGAGGCTGAGGCAAGCAGATCACCTGAGGCAAGAGTTTGAGACCAGTCTGGCCAACATGTTGAAACCCCAACTCTACTAAAAATACAAAAATTATCCAGGTGTACACCTGTAATCACAGATATTCGGGAGGCTGAGGCAAGAGAATCACTTGAACCTGGGAGGGGGAGGTTGCAGTGGGCTGAGATTGGGCCACTGCAATCCAGCCTGTGTAACAGAGCAAGATTCCTTCTCAGAAAACAAACAAACAAACAACAACAAAAAGCTCCTTAATCATGCCAAGTTTTTACCTGAATACAATTTCACCAGCCCTGTCTTCCAAAATTTATTCTTAAGTCTGTACACATTCAATTTTATCCCCTGTTCTTGTAAGAACAGGGAACATCAAAGAAAGAATCATTCACTTAGCTGATGTTGCCACCACATGGTCCATTCAATTTCCCTGACACTTGTTGAATTTAAACAACCCAGAGCAGGAGAAAATAGCCATTTGGGATGATATCTGATTGATTAGGGTATGAAAAACTAAATTATTCAGTCAGGCCTGCATGACCGACTGACAGCAGGTCTGCTGTGTGAACCTGAATCCACCAGTGGAGCCGGTTTACAAAATGATTATGGATCAAACAGACACAAGCTTTTTATCCAGTTGCAACATAAAGAAACAGTTTAAAAATCTGGCCGGGCGCCATGGCTCACGCCTGCAATCTGAGCACTTTGGGAGGCTGAGGCGGGCAGATCACGAGGTCAGGAGCTGGAGACCAGCCTGACCAACATGTTGAAACCCTGTCTCTACTAAAAATACAAAAATTAGCCGAGCATGGTGGCACGTGCCTGTAATCTCAGCCACTCAGGAGGCTGAGGCAGGAGAATTGCTTGAACGTGGGAGATGGAGATTGCAATGAGCAGAGATCGTGACACTTTACTCCAGCCTGGGCGACGGAGTGAGACTCTTGTCTCAAAAAAAAATATATCTGTTTTTTTATAAGTGATACCCAGCCCGGGTCGGAACTGAAAACCAGATGTTTGGAGGCCTATGTTTGTTAGAGCATTCCTTCACTTTTTCATTATTTTGAGAGATTCTTTCACTGTTGGAAACCATTTTCACCTATTCACCTATTTCAATACAGATGTTAAAAAGGGCAATGAGAAAAGCCTCCTTTTGGAATTAAGATTTAGAATATTTCATCAAAGTTTGTCTTGTGTTTTCCAGGATGGTTTCTTGCTAAATCCTTATTTTATCTCATCCTCTTTCTTTGTTAAAATTCTGCTCTTTGAACCCATGGCTTCAGGTTGAAACCGTCTTGGCAAAGTAATATCAGCTGGTGTCTTTGGCTGGATGAACCTTTGAAGCCCTCCCAAGGTGAAAAAAATGTTATTTTTCCCTTTTATGTGTTGTGGTTCATTGGATAGTATTTGTCATCTTGTCACATAATAGGAATGACGTTCACAATGTTGAAATATGCCTTTAAGAAGTGATGACAATGGATATGGGAGCAGTCCCCAGGCTGTAGCCTTCATCAGCCCCTTCCAGCAATCGCAGGCTTGCTTGTATGTTCTCAGTCAAGAACATTCCCTTTAAAGTGCACCATTTCATTCTGATTTGTCACAAGGGTCAGGTTCACACCAGAACAATCTTTCCTTTGGAAAGGCAAAGGGATAATTGGATTGCATTTGGATGCCTTTTACCATATTTTGCAATGACACTTGAAAAGGCATGAAAAATTTGCTGAGTATAGTATTCTTCATCACAAACACACACACACACACACACACACACACACACACCCCACTCTAGTTGGGGAGGTGGTGGAACAAACGGTTTTCTTGTTTATTATGAAGACAGTTGTCGTGGAATTGTTATGATAATACACAGCCAAGGATTTCCTAAAGGTACAAATTGAGGGCACTGCTGAGGGGAATACCTTAGGCTCCTCTCTGAGGAAACCATCTCTCTATTGTTAGCTCTATGGGGATTCAAGGAAGGTGCTGGCAGGAGAATCTTGTATTCACTCCATCTTCCCAAGCACAATCCCATCACCACTGCCCCCTGGAGCTGTATCGTGTCCTTTATGATTTTTACCTTTAAGCTTCACAAGAAACTTATTTTATCCTTTCTCCACATTTTATCTATCTACCTATCTATCTACCTACCTACCTACCTACCTGTCACCTGTCTATCAAATTTTTGGCTGTAGGGGAAAGCACACAGCATGATTTTCCTATTAACTTGTTCCAAGTGGGGTTATCTTAACCTCAAGGCCCTTGGAAAGATAGGCCACTCTATTGAAAAACAGACATTTCCAGGCTTCTTCACAAATGATTTTGGAATCTTTCTGGGGAAAATTACAAAACTGGAAAGTTTATAAATACTTAGAGGCTAACGATCCAACTGGAGTTTTTTTTAATTTCTGATTTCTTATTTACTGTCACTACACTACTCCTATCCCATAGGAGGATCTGAAGTTAAAGTAAAAACAAAACAAAACAAAAAATAACTAACATGAAAGAGTGAGTCTTCAGGGTAGGCATTTTCGATTTTTCTTTCTTTTTCTCTTTCTGTCTCTACTTGAATTTTTATTTATTTATTTATTTTGCTGCATGTCAAGTAATCTGGAAAACCACTTTTGTGGAAAAGAGAGCTAATAAATAAATACTGCCACTTAAGGGAAAGTTAGGATATTTCCCCAAAGGCTTCCAAAATCTTAGAGGAAGAGCATGGCTTACCCTATAATAAGCTGGTAAAAATAAGAGAGTATTTATGCTTGGCTCCTCAAAATGATTAAAAAAGAAAGTTCCTTTGAAAGAAGAGCAAGCAATTAGAGAAAAAGAATCAAGCTGCGATAAATGAAGATGCAAATATAGCTAACATAAGAAAATAATGCAAAAGAAAATGTGATGGAAAATGTACATTTGTTTTGATATTCAGTATAAACTACTGAAATAATTTATGAATTCATATCTGTACTGTGGAGGACACACTTCAGATACTCTCTCAGAAGCAGAGCTAAAAATGTAGAGGTAAAAGAGATGAGAAAATATATGAAAGACAGATTTGAGATAAGACATAAATAATAATTATCCAAAAGCAGAAACCAGAGTAATAATGAGTGAAGCAATAGTCAAGGATATAGTAGAAGAAGCAAAGTTTCTGAAAGAAAAAGCATGACTCAAAGTGACTCACCTGACTCCAGGCAAAATTAATTAAAGGGACCTATATTTAAATAAGCAGTCATATTTTTCAAAACTTAAATTCAAGAACAAAGGGAAAAAATATAATTACAATTCAGAAAGAAACAACAATCAGAGTTCTCCAATTTCACTTTTTCAACACTAATTGAAAAAAAATATCTGAAAGCCATACAATTCACAATTCCAAAAACATGGAACCAAACCAAATGCTCATCAATCAACAAGTGGATAAAGAAAATGTGATATATATATATATATATATATATATATATAATATTGTGTGTGTGTTTATGTATATAGATATACAATGGAATACTACCTCAGCCATAATAAGAAATAAATTAATGGCATGCAAAGCAACCCGGATGAGATTGGAGACTATTATTCTAACTGAAGTAACTCAGGAATGGAAAACCAAACATCATATGTTCTCACCCATAAGTGGAAGCTAAGCTATGAGGATGCAAAGGCATAAGAATGACACATGGACTTTGGGGACTCAGGGGGAAAGGGCGAGGAAAAAAAGATGACAAATAGGGGGCAGCGTATACTGCTCGGGTGATGGGTGCACCAAAATCTCACAAATCACCACTAAAGAACTTACTCATGTAACCAACCACCACCTGTTCCCCACAACCTATGGAAATTAAAAAGAAAAAAGTTTAAGTATGAAAGCTATAGAATGTTAAGTAACAAAAAGCTTGCGAAACAACAATTCCGTCACATAAAATCTGGACAGCAAGTCTGTCCCAGGACTTTTAGTCAGGCAAGGATTTAAAGCATATATTGCTGTGTGGCCTTTCTAAGAAGAGTGGATCTTGGACACTGTTTTTTGTTTTTTGTTTTTTTTTTTTTGAGACCAAGTCTCGTGCTGTCACCCAAGATGGCGTGCAGTAGTGCGATCTTGGCTCACTGCAACCTGTACCTCCTGGTATTTGTTACTACCCCAAGAATTAAAGAAATTTTTTTTTATTAATTCAATAAATATTTATGGAGTTAAAAACAAAGAATATAGGTCTCAGGATAAATTTAATATACTCAGACTGCTATTCAAGATTTTTCCACTCCTAAGAATTACAAAAGACACTAATAGTGGAATAATTGTATAAATAGCAGGAAACAGAAAACCAGGACAGCACTTTTATCAAGAAGCTTAAACAAGTTAACCTCTCCATATTCCACCACCCTCAGTCTCATGGAAAGACAATTTGGTTAAAGAAACCAAAAACAGCATGTAGTCCTTACAGGCAGCCATAACATAGAAAGAGATTTTTTGTTTATTTCGTTTTGTTTTTAGGTATATAAAATCAAATTTTTAAATAAAACACTGTGGTAGATTGAAGATGGCCACAGATTCTTTGCTATTCCTGTCCCAACAAGAGGTGCAGTCTATTTCCCAATCCTTCTCCAACTGGGCTCAAGTTATCAAGTTATGATTTGCTTTTTTTTTTTTTTTTTGAG
>NW_016107360.1:5530127-5590777 GCF_001604975.1 Cebus imitator
TTGTATTTTTTGTAGAGACAGAGTTTCACTATGTTGGCCAGGCTGGTCTCAAACTCCTGGCCTCAAATGATCCACCTGCTTCAGCCTCCCAAAGTGTTGGGATTACAGGCATGAGCCACCATACCTGCCAATTTGACTTGCTTTTGACAAATAAAAGGGAGCGGATGTTGGTCAAAGGATACAAAATTTCAGTTGAACAGGAGGAATAAGTTAAAGAGCTCTATTGTACAACATTGTGACTATGGATAATAACAATATATCCTACTCTTGAATATTGCTAAGAGTAGGTATTAGATGTTCTCATCACACACATAAAAGTATGTAAAGTAATGCATATCTTAATTAGCTTGATTTAGCCATTCCACAATGTACAATAGCCCTCTAAATCCACTGGTTCCACATCTGCAGAGTCAACCAAGCACTGATTGAAAATATTTGGAAATAGTAATAATAAATAACCATACAATAATAATAATACAAATAAAAGACAATATAGTATAACAACTATTTACATAGCATTTACATTGTATTAGGTATTATAAATAATTTAGAAATGATTTAATGGGAGGATGTGCATAAGTTATAAGCAGATACTTTGCCTTTTGTTGGTTTTTCTTTTGATACAAGAGTCTCTCTCTGTTACCCAAGCTGGAGTGCAGTGGCACCATCATAACTCACTGCAGCCTTGACCTCCTAGGCTCAAGCAATCCTCCTACCTCAAGTCTCTGGAGTAGCTGGGACTAGAGGATCTCACCACCACACCTGGATGATATTTGTATTTTTTGTAGAGCTCGAGTTTTGTCATGTTGCCCAGGCTGGTCTTGAACGCCTGGGCTCAAGCAATCCACCCGCCTCAGACTCCCAAAGTGCTAGGATTATAGGCCTGAGCCACTGCCACTGTGCCTGGCCTACTATGTCGTTTTGTTTCATGGACTTGAGCATCCATAAATTTTGATATCCAAGGGAGGGAAATTCTGGAAGCAATACCCCTTAGATACCCAGGAATAAGTGTATACATATTTCAAAACAACATGTCATACATGATAAGTATATACAATTCCTATTTATCAATTAAAAAACAAATTTAAAAGCAGTAGTAGCGCGTCTGTTCTGGGTCTTGGACTGAAGAAGCTATAACGAAGGCAAGGTTATGTTGCTGGAGACAGAGGTCACATGTAAACGCCCTGGAAGAGGACACACAGCATAGAGAGAGAGAGAGGCCATGAAGAAGAGAATCAAGGTGCTCCAGCCAACAGCACATCAGAGAAAAGCTGCCTTGGAACTTCTAGCACACCCCAGCTGCTAGCTGTGCACATCTCTAGGAGTGACCCCAGACAACATATGTGAATCGAGAAACTGTCCAGCTGAGTCTAGGAAACCCACAAAACCATAAGAAAGAACAAGTCATGTTGTTTTAAGCCACTAAGGTTTGGAGTGTTTTATTTTAATGCAATAGATAATGAAGGCAGATATCTTTTCTTCTTATTAAATTGGTAAAGATTTTTTTAAATGGTGATGATTACAAAAGTTGCATCAAGATATGGCCAGTAAAAATAAAAATTGTTACAATTTTTCTAATTTAAAAAATTTTTTAATTTCATTTTTTTTCAGGAGTGAGTCTTGCTCTGTTGCGCAGGCTGGAGTGCAGTGGTGTGATCTCGGCTTACTGCAATCTCGGCCTCCCAGGTGCAAGCAATTCTTCTGTCTCAACCTCCCAAGTAGCTGGAATTACAGGTGTATGTCACCACGCCCAGCTAGTTTTTGTTTTAGTAGAGATGTGGTTTTACCATGTTAACCAGGCTGATCTCAAACTCCTGATTCTCAGGTGATCCTCCCGCCTCAGCCTCCCAAAGTGCTGATATTACAGGTGTGAGCCGCCCTACTCGGCCTCTTTCTTTCACATTAGATGTCATTTATATTACATTAGATGATGTGTTTTATATACTCATAGTTGATCCTCACAACAATTCTTTGAAGTGATAACTATGTTTCATGTTTCACAGTGGAGACAATGTGAAAAGGTTTCATAGACTTGCCCAGAGTCACGTGTAGTAGACAGGAGACAGAGGGGATGTACCAATCCAGGTCTATTAGATGCCTCTCACTCTGAACCCTAAAGCAAATAGCCTCTTCCTACTAAATGCCCAACAATACAAGGAATAGAAAAAAATAAATATATTACTATATAGCCATATATAGTAAAATATATGTTTGGTTTTTAAAAGTTCCAAAACAATAAAAGAAAAATCTGATAAATTTTAATGCAAAGAACAGGTTAAGATACACATTTTTGGATATGTGTTATATGTGTGTAAGGAAATGCAACAAAACTGACAGTCATTATTCCGGGTGGTAGCATTTCATGGTTGATTTTTAAATAATCTTATTTAGAACATCCACATTTTAAATAATTAGCATGCATTATTTTTCTATTGCAAAAAAACATATAAAAGGCATTATTTCAGTGGTTGCAGAGGCTAAAAGTGAATTAGATTAACAGTAATAACTATTTTAGAGTTCATTTCTGTTTCACTGAATTGGATTGATAATACAAGCGGATAAGCAACTCTTGCATTCTGTAAAAATCCAACCAGAAAGACTGAAACTATAAACAATCAATGGACTAAAACATTCCATTCCCAGTATTTGTGCATATTTTGTTCTTCAGAACAATAATGTAACATAAATGTACTAAACATTATCATTTAGTTGGAGACTGGAAAGATTTCTATTTAGTCTTTAAGGATTGTCAATATATTTTAAAGCAACAGCTCTGAAATTATTTTTATATGTAGTATCAATTACAATGAACATTTCACCTCCACAGAGATCTGTAAAGTAAGAACTGACATATTAATATTTCCAAATAGTTGTCAATTTATCCCTGCTGGAGAAAAAGATACAACAGGAAGCAATGAACTGCCTCACCATCTTAAGTCAAATCTGGGAGTTCAAGAAGCCAGCAAAAAAGGGCCTTCCCACATTAACAGTTTCACCAGCATTACCAGCCACATAGAGAGAGAACTTGTGTGCATCAGTAGCTATGAATGTGAAGTTCATCAGCCTGCTTCCATACTTCTCTGCGAGCAAGACTAAAAAAGTGGTTAAGCCTGTAGGCCACCTCTCCTGAAGCCAAACCAACACATTTGTGGGTTCTCAGTGGAGCAGATAAATGAAGTTTAGCGACGTTACACTCAAGCTAATGAGACCACATATTAGGAAGTATGTGGAAGAGTCATATTCATAGAAAACAGAATGGTAGTTACCAGAGGGAGGAGACGGAGTAATGGAGAGTTCTTGTTGAATGGGTACAGAGTTTCCATTTGGGAAGATGAGAGAGCTCTGGGAAAAAATGGCAGTGATGGTTGCACTACACTGTGAATGTACTTAATGCCACTGCAATGTGGACTCAAAAGTGGTTAAAATGGTAAGTTTTATGCTGTGTATCATATATTTTGCCACAATAAAAAAAAAAAAGTATATTGACAAAACTTCACATTGCTTTATTCTAACCTAACACAATTTTCATGCAGTTACCTTTTTAGTATTCATGATAAATGTTTCTTCTAATAAGTTCCTCAGTATTTTTTATTTTATTTTATTTATTTATTTATTGAGACAGAGTTTTGCTCTTGTTGCCCAGGCTGGAGTGCAATGGCACCACCTTGGCTCACCGCAGCCTCTGCCTCCTGGGTTCAAGCAATTCTCCTTCCTCAACCTCCCGAGTAGCTGGGATTACAGGCATGCACCACCACGCCCAGCTAATTTTTATTTTTAGTAGAGACGGGGTTTCACCATGTTGCTCAGGCTGGTATAGAACTCCAGCCTAAGGTGATCTGCCCACCTCGGCTTCCCAAAGTGCTGGGATTACAGCACCAAAAATCCAGATTTTTTGGAGTGCTTCCAAATAAAAAGCACCACTTAGCAGCAATATCCTCAGACTTTAGACATAAGCTCCCTGAGGCCTAGTGAAGTTTCTATGAATCGTGTTTCTCTGGTGCAACCTGTGGCATGACAGTCAGTGCCATACAAACAATATTTTCTACAGTGCAAATAATCTTTTTAACATTTCTAGATAAACAGAAAACAACCTAATTTTATTTATTTATTTGTTTGTTTGTTTGTTTATTTATTTATTGGAGACAGAGTCTCACTCTGTCACCCAGGCTGGAGTGCAGTGGCACCATCTCGGCTCACTGCAACCTCCACCTCCTGAGTTCAAGTAATAATTCTGCCTCAGCCTCCTGAGTAGCTGGGACTACAGGCATGTGCCACAATGCCTGGATAATTTTTGTATTTTTTAGTAGAAATGGGGTTTTGCCATATTGGAGAGGCTGGTCTCAAACTTCTGACCTCATGATCTACCAGCTTCCGCCTCCCAAAGTGCTGGGGTTACAAGCATGAGCCATGGCGCCTGACAGAAAACAATCTAATTATTACCATATTCTCAATTTATGATAATGGCTAACCCTTTCTAAATTAAATTATATAGTTAGCATCTGAAGTTGTACAGTTTACATTTCTGAAGTAAGCAAATTTCAACGGTGACTGAAAATTATGCTTGTTGCATTTTTCTCACAGTCCATCTTTATTAAAATATTTGGTTTGCTAGGAATCTCCTCTGTGGATCCTGCTTCTCCTATAGGTTTCAGCAACACAGAGGCTTGAAGCTGACCTCCTCCTCCACCCCTCACCTTGATATTTCTCAGCTCCACAACTTTTTAATGTTGTGAACTCTACCTGAAGTTTTGCCTATGCCTCTCCCAAACCCTGCAACCACTATTTAACATGGTGAACTTGAACTTCCACACAGCAGTGAAACTCCTTTCAAATATCACACCATCCTGTAAACCTTTTCTGATCCTCTCCACTCCACCTCCCCAAGACACATATATAGACATGCACTTCAAGCTGAATGACAGGACTTCCCTCTGGGCTCCTAAAAGTTTTCTCTCTTACTTATTACATGGCATTACATTTATCTGTGTCTTGCGTTCAACTCCCCGCAATCCCACTCTCACTAACCTGTAAGCTCTTGAAGAACAGAAACTGCCTCATTTACTTTTGTGTCCTCTAAAATCAGGGGTGGGGGACTGATTGACCAAATAAGAAAAATGAGGAGTGAGTAAGTGAGTAGCATGAACCTCATGATATTAGGTCTGTGCAGACAGTGGTGTAGAAAATGACATGGTCCCTTCCCTTAGTACATTAATAACCCGCTTGTCAATCATCTAATACAGCTCCTTTATATTTCTTATTGTTTGTTCCACCAATAGTTAAAAGTCTTGGGATGTTCAGTCACAGTGGTATAATTCGTATCTATTGCTATGACATTTGTTTAATTTCAGAATCTACTTTGTTAACTCTAAACTGAATTAGTTTTAATACACAATTTCTAGATAAATGTTGTTCTAATAACAAAGTTCATCAGAGACATCCTTCAAAGGTACACAGAGTTAACTATGTAATTTTCTTAATAAGACTGAAAAATCAGTGCATCATTTTTTCTAACTATGGCATGCTCTGTGACACCATGTAATTTTGGGGTATCTATACTTTGCTTGGGAAAGGAAAAACAATACCTAGTTTCTTTTTGAAACTATTTTTACTGCCAGGAAAAAAAATCATTTGCTCTGTCACAATTATGGTAATAAATCTTACAGTGAAGATACTTAATGATGGCTACAAAGCTTCTTTTATTCTACCTTACAGAGACAAGCTTTAAACTTACTAAGCAAGAATGGGTGCATTTTAGTTTTACAAATGCCTGCTTAAGAAATATGTCATTAAAAAGACAAAATTCTCTAGCCCTGAGTTTGCATGGCTTAGGATAAGGCTTCACTATATAAGTTCACTTACATTCAGAATTAGATAATTTAGACTTTCAATTCTTGGGTTACTGAAGTCATTGAAATAAGTTAAATTAATGCAGTCTGTTTCAGGTTTATTTGTGACTTGAGATTCCACAGACTTTTAAAATTTTTAATTTATTTTTGAATAAGAAATAGATGCTCAGAGTATAAAACTCAGAAGATCTCAAGGAGGATATGGTGAAAATTTCCCTTCCACCTTGGGCTTCTGCCCTGCATAACAACTTCCTTGTGATGTGGCTACCTTTACTAGTTTCTTTTACAACATTTCAGAGGAATTGTATGTAAAACAAATACAGATATGATAACTTATTAATATCTCTTTGAGATCATCCCATACCAACACATACTGAATTTGTTTTAATAGCTACACAGTATACCATCAGATGGATAAAACTAAATTTATAGGGCAGGTGCAGTGGCTCATGCCTGCAATCCCCACACTTTAGGAGGCCAAGGCAAGTGGACCACCTGAGATCAGGAGTTTGAGACCAGCCTGGCCAACATGATGAAACCCCATCTCTACTAAAAATACAAAAATTAGCCAGGCAAGGTGGTGAATCCCAGCTACTCAGGAAGCTAAGGCAGAATAATTGCTTGAACCTGGGAGGCAGAGGTTGCAGTGAGCAGAGATAGTGCCACTGCACTCCAGCCTGGGTAACAAAGCAAAGCTCCATCTCAAAAAACAAACCAACCAACCTAAATTTATAATTATTTGTATATCGATAAACAAATGTTATTACAAATGACATTTCAATGCGTATTATTGGAACATATGTGCTTCCACATATAAGAAATTATATATGTAACTTAAATTCATAGAACAGGGATTGCTAGGTCAAAGGGTATGTGCCTTTTTATCTTAGATATTGCAAACCACTCTCTACAGAGGTTGTACCAATTTATACTCCCACCAATGTTAAGTGTGCTTGAAATTTCACATTCTCACCACAAAGTATATCATCAAAATTGATCTTTGCCAAAATGAAAGGTTTAGAAATGTTCCCAGGTATTACAAGGTATGGAGGAGCTTTTTTTTTTTTCAAGATAGCCATTTGAAAAGTTTACTAAATGTGAAAATGTTCTTATTTAGAAGATTTGAGCTAAATGTGATGACTAAGATCATCTGAAATGGTTTACTACTCATCAAAAAAAAAGAATTTTCAAATTTTGTATTTAGAGAATTCATCTACAAGGGATTTGAAGTATGAGCCAGAGAAGAGGAAAGGAGAATTTGAAGCCTTTCTCCCTTCCCTTGCATTTTCAGCCAAATCCTCTCTTCCCTGGATTATCTTTACTTATTGCACTCTTATCTTTTCCCAGTTTAATAAAGAGAGTATTCTGTTTAAGTTTTACTTTTTTCCTAGTATGGTTATCCAAAGTGTAGTAAATGGATAAAACCTAAAGTCTTTGGAATTTACAGCAAGTTCAGCTAATAAGAGACAGGACATGTATGTTTTTCTTTTAAACAGTTTGCCAGATCATCTTCTGTATTAATTCTGCTTTGCAGTTGAATTTTAATTTCTTTCATTCTCTTCTTCCTTAGGAAAGAAACCTATTCCCTGAATCTGAGGAGCTGACTTAAATGCTCACTTTTCTGATGCACAGCACCAATTAATGTCTCTTATTATATGTTAGTCACTGTCATTGTGGTTAAGTACAATGTAGCACAGATGCAGCGTTTTTTAAAGACACACAAAATCACACACACAAACACACATGTCAATGGTTTCCCTTTGATGGATATGGCAAACTGTTCGTTTTTTCAGAGCTGTAAAGAAGGCAGCCAAATGTGATAAATAAAATGCCAGTATCCATTTCAGCTTCTCACTTGAAAAGAGACAGTAAAACTAAGTTAAAGCTAAAACTTCACTGAATTCTTATACCTGGCCATATATTTATATTTGAGCAAAAATTTAAAAACAATTTATGTTTCACTATTCCAAAAAGAAAAGTAGAATATTGGGCATAATAAGAGATCCAACTGAGAGGGTATTCCAAAGTGATACTTAAATATTATATTTGGCCATAAACAAACTCTAATTAAGGTTTACATTTAAACCAAAAACAGAAAGTTAATTTAAAAGCAAAAAAAAAAAAAAAAAAAAAAAAAAAATAAAATAAAAAAAAAAAAAAAAAAAAAAAAGCTTCAGTGGGTTTCTAGCATAAGTACTTCTGAAGAAAACAAACGCAGTAACAAAATCTTTTAAAAAAATGATAAGAAAGTCAATTAATTCCACATAGCCTGAAGTATCAATCACAATGCTAGAACTTTAGTTTTAGTTTTGCTTTTGGTCAAAAAATAACGTGTGCTAAGCACTAAGCATATTCTGATGAAGGTTTCTATTAGGTTAGCTCTATTAGATATATTTATGTTCTGAATAAAAAAAAAAAGAGACAAGGACTTTGGGGGAAACTATTAGCCCAAAGGTAAGAGCAAAAGGAAAATTCCAGGTGTAAAGTAAACAAAATTTATAAAACATACAAACAGCAGGCAACGATAACGCAAAGCACACCAAAGTACTATCCAAAAATGTACTGGCCAGGTTTCTGGAATGTAAAGTTGAAGAAACTAAAGTGCTAAAAAGGATAAAGGGCAAAAAGACATGTTTGCTGAAACATCAGGATCCATAAACAGGGACTGTTTCAAGAAGAAAAGAACTTTATTATTTTTTTAATAATGCTAACAGCTCATCAAGAAGAACCTATACTTTGACAAGTTTTTTAATTGGAGAATAACCTCACAGTGGGGAAACATTGCTCTAAATAAAGCAATGGTTCTTAAAGTACGGACCCAGTCCAGCATAAACGACATCACTTTAACTTGACAAAAATTCAAAATATTTGTCCCATCCGGACATAGAAATCAGACAGATGGGTGAGGCGCAGAAATCTGCATTAAGAGTCTGAGAAATTCTGATGCAGGCTCAAGTTTGGGACCTGCTGGTTCCATAGAGGGGAACTATTGTCTCAGAGCTTCAGAAAGCATCTATCAGAAAGAGAATGCCTCTGATAAGCACTCTTAGCTTCTCACAAACTCTATTGCTATGACCCAATGGCTTAACATTGGCTTTGTATCTGGAGCAGAAGGAAACACAGAGAGGAACCCTTCTCATTCTATAGCATATCTTGATATAAACAAGCTCATAAATCCGTTTTGTTTTCTCATTGTCCTAGAAATCTGTTCTGCTCTTTATTGATTATTTTAATGGGGATGAAAAGGCTTTCTTTCTCAGCATTTGAAAATAATGTTAACTATGTCTATTTCTCCTGATTATAACAATGTGAAGGAAAGACCACAATGAACACAAATTCCACACGGAAATCTTGAAAGAAAAATATCTATATGTCACAGACACCATCATGGTTTTTCTATTGCTAAGGCAGGTAATTATTGCAGTAACAGTTAATATTTATTGAGCATTTGTTGGACTAAGCATTGTATTGAGAAAACTCTTATTTAATCATCACAATAGGTCTATGAGGTAGGTACTCTTATAATTCTCATTTTGCATAAAGTGAAACTGTAACTTAAGGAAGGTAAGTAACTTGCCCGAATTACCCATTTGATAAGGAAGTGGTAGACAGGATTTCTAGCTATTTCTGATCCCAGATCTCATGTCATCAGCCACCACAATCAATACCTGCTTGTGCCTTTTGTCTTTATCAGACAGTTTTCCAGGGTCTTGTCTTTACTTTTGTTAGCTTTCACCACTCATCCTGCTCTGGGGTTTTGTTTCCAACCAACACCAACAAAGAAGTGAAACACAATCTAAATAACCTTTTCTCCCCATTCATTCCCCTTCTTATCAGAAAAAAAAGTAAGTAGAGCATATAGTTTTAAGGGTTTCATTGCCATCACACTGGGAGGACCAAATACCTACAACTAACAAACATAGGAGAGGTAGCATCCTTTTAAAAAAAAAAAAAAAAAAAAGTCCTATAATTGTGTTTTATCATCCCTTAATTTATTACCAGATTTCAAAATGAGTCTCAGGGAATTTCTTTGGACTTTGTACATGTTGAGAGAAGATAGGGAGAAGGGAGAAAACAGGGCTGGAGAAATGCATAGGTCTTTTCATAACGTGGATTATTATGGCATCATCCTCACCAGCCTTATCCTTAATATGATGATCATCAATGCCTTCCTCCCTCTCACTCCACTCATCCAATTGGACCCCAATTTTTATCAATTATACCCTGTAAATAACTCTGCATTTAATCACTTCTTCCCATTTCCATGGCTACTGTGTTAAGTATTACCTAATGAGGTTTCTGGATTATAATCTGGTGGCAATAGAGATATTAGAAGGCATTTTAGATAGTGAGCTAGCATAATTAGATATGCATTTTATGTGCAGAGGATAGATTGGAAGGAAGTAAGATCAGAGACAAGAATATGGATGAGGCAGAAATGCATCATATAAAAAGCACAAGAGCACTGAACAAGGCAAATGAGGGACACTTACATATTTGGTTTTGCTCCTTTAGGAAAAGAAAAGGTATATTTCTACCAAACTAGACATTCTTTTAACACTCATTCAAAAATATTTCCTGAGCACTTACCATGTGGGAGATAGGAAAATGGGCTATGGCGATATAACAGTGAAGAAAAGAAAATGCAAAAACACTTCTAAGTGGTCAATGCTTTTTTTTGCTAGCTTCCATGACATCCTTACATGAATGCTCTGAGAGACTCTTATCCAAGGGATGAAGAAAAAAGAGACTCTTTTACCTGTGTAGGTCACTGATTTGAGGATGAAGAAATAGCACTAAGAAGGTAGAAGTAAATGAAGACAAACTTCCCCTATTTCACAGTCTTAACTAGATCTTCCCCCAGATAGAAAGGAAATAATTGGTCATTGGCTACCATTAAATAGAGAAATATATTCAAATTTTTTAGGTGTGCTGTCATCCAGCATAGACTGAGATCAAGAGTGAATAGGATTTAGGTCAGTTCAACCTGAATTTGAAAAAAATATATATATATACGTATAATAAATATTTACATATATATATATATAAATACGCTTAAGTCCAATGAACTGCAAGCAGAAGCCCCGGTGAAATCTGGTCACCTGCAGGTGGGTCACGAGGTTGTGATACTTGGGGACGGGCAGGCATCAAAAGGATAGCCAAGAATGACAGTGGATGAAGAATTCTGAAGAAAAACAACCACAGCTAAGGAGGCTATGAGTGCAGCACTGGGCTGGCAGCCAACAAACCTAAAGTTCATTCTCTCCTCTCCTCTCCACAAGTTTTAGGGTCCTGGACACATGAGGCAACTCCTCTGATCATCTTTTGTCATGTTTAAAATGAACATCATAACCTCACAGTCAGGATAAAATGAGATATTAATAACATGCTATACAATATAAAACTCTTACTGTTTTATAGTTATCTCATAAAGTAAAATATACTTTACATTCACTTTTGAAGGGAAAAAATATAGATGTATGGATGGAAAGTAAATGAAGAGATAGAAACAAGAAATTACTATGATCTACTACTATGAGAGCTTCTAAAAACAAGGACCACGTTTCAGTCAGTTTCGTATCCCAAGAATCTGGCACATCATGTATTATTAAATGTTGGTAGAATTAACATACCAAAAAATGAAATGTTACTAATTTTCCTAGGGATGACTCTGGAAAAAGTGTCAGTGGTCTTCCATACCTGTCTATGGATGTAAATGTGGAGTCATAGATGCATTGACCTATTACATAGTAGTTTAAAACTGATCTAGAGGGATGAAATACTACCTAATCAACTGATGCGTACACTAAAAGCCCAGACTTTATTCCTATGCAATATATCAATGTAACACAACTGCACTGCATTTGTGCCCCTAAATCCATAAAAATTAAACAAAAAAAATCCAGCCAAACGTGGTGGCCTGCCCCTACCGTCCAGAAACTCGAGAGGCTGAAGCAGGATTGCATGAGGCCAGGAGTTCAAGGCCAGTCTGTGTAACATAGCAAGACCCCATCTCTCTCTCTATTTTTTTTTTTTTTGAGACAGAGTTTCACTCTGTCACCCTGGCCGGAATGCAGTGGCATGATCTCGTCTCACTGCAACCTCTGCCTCCCAGGATAAAGATATTCTTATGCCTCAACCTCCCGAGTAGCTGGGACCACAGGCATGCACAATCATGCCCAGCTAATTTTTGTATATTTAATAGAGACGGGGTTTTGCCATGTTGGCCAGCTGGTCAATAAGAACCCATCTCCAAAAAGAGATTGAAAAAGAATTTTAAAACTGGTCCAGACTATTCCTCAGTCTTAATTAGTGGATTGCCTCATTTCTTGCTACTCAAAGTGTACTTTCTGCAACAATATCAGTCTATAACTGTTGCAGGCCTATGACAATTTAAGTACAGAAACTGAGAGTAAGCATTTAGGCATTTTTATAGCAATTTGACAGTGTAATTTTACATCTATTAAATTGTTTTAAATCACTTGATTTTCCTGTCTTAATTTTACTATTGATTAATTTATTGTATTTTTCAAAAGAATTGGTATATGGCAGATTGGGTTGGGGGGTAAATAGTCCTTCATCACAGGTTGTTTGAGAAGCAGTAGCCTGGTTTATTACGCTAGTGCTGTCAATAGTCTCATCTTTCAAAAATTACCAATGTAATACTTGAGATGTCATACCTGCGGAAGCCCTTAGACTTTTTATGAGTCCTGTGAATTAAAATTGGTTTAAGAGCAGATAAGCAGATCCTGGGTTAGGCAATTATCAGAGTGTTTAATCCAGTGAGAATAAGGACCTGGTGTCTCATGATATCATGGAACAAGGTCCAAAAAAACCAAGATTTTACCCAGCTTTTCCACCTACTAAGGCATAACCTTGGATGAGCAACGCTTTGAGATAATTTTCCTGTTACTTAAAGGGGGATGATTACTTCTATATTAAATGAATTTAAAGTATTTGATATTACAGGATTAAATGGCTCTGCAGAGGTTGCTCAACACAGAATCTGGCACTTGGAGGGAATTCACTAATTCTGGGTATTATTTTGGCAGATCCTCTGGGGCAGCAGTGAGCCTCAGGAGAAACTTGAGAAGGGGCTAGGATCAATGGACTCGGATGCCAGAAAGTGGTACAGATCCTGGTAGACTGTTTAGTCTCAGATGGTTCTAACCACAACCTACATCAATGCTTCCTAGTCTTAACTGAATGCACATCAATTGGGCATCTTATTAAACTGCAGACTTTAGTAGATTGGGAGCCTGGGATTCTACATTCTAATAATCTTCCAGGTAAGGTGGATACTGCAGGTCCACAGACCGTTGTTTCAGCAACAAGGCTACAGAAAAAGGTTCTGACTTTCGCAGCTAAGAACTATGTAGAGGATATGCTAAGTAGATTGCTGGACCCCCATCCGCAGAGTTTCCAGTTTAATAGGTCTTGAGTATGGTCTGAAAATTTGGATTTTCAAGTTCTATCAGCATCAGGTGATGCTGTTTCTACTAGCATGGGAACCACACTTGAAGAACCATTGCCCTGGACTATGAAACAGAAATCTTGGCTTTTTCATTGATCTTAAACAAATAATACAACTTGCCTCCGTTTTCTTATCTACAAAATAAGGACAAACTGAATGAGCTGTAAGATCCTATTTAGTTCTAAAGTCTATCAATTCCTATTGGCAGTTATTTCAAAATAAACTAAGTATGCATTGGTAATTATGAAATCCACATAAATACATTTTTTAACAAATAGTGTTTCCTTTATTAAAAAATGATGACTAATAACATAACTGTACCTAGGAAAGAATAATCATCTGCAGCCTTCTTTGCCCTGCTGGGGTGTAGTAATGTTAGTTTAATAGAACGATTTTTTTAATAGAACCATTGTTTTGAGAACCTGGGAATCTTCAGGCTTCTGCCTGTTTTCTTTATGAGAAGCCCAAGAGAGAGAGAGCTTTCCATTTTTGACTTGTTATATTCCAGGCTGGTCTTAATGTTGTCATTTAGGGACCAGTTACTATACTGAGCACTTGATGTTGATGATCTTACTTAGCTCTCACAACAAACTCATGAAGTAATTGTTAATCTCATTTTTCTACTTAGAAAACTAAGGCCTGAAGATTTTAAGCAAGTTACCCAAGTTTCCGCAGGTGGTAGTGATGGAGCTAGAACTAACACCCAGCCCAGGGTTGACAGAGCCAATACTTTTAACCACTGTGCTATAATCATGTAGAATAGAAAAAAAAATTGGGGGTAAGGGGAGGTTATTCGACACTTTCAGGGACAACATTTAAACTGCAAATAATTCTGCTTTCCCAGCTCTCTCAATCCCTAATAATGGAAGATAGTGACTCTAAAAAATTATGTTGAGTCTGAAAGGTACAAACACAAAAGAGAATGTACTCTATGACATAGCAATATGAATTTCAAGAATATTAAAAACTGATTTAATGTGACAGAAGTTAGAAGAGTGGCTAGCTCTGGAGGAGTGAACAGGGGCAGGAGGGACATTTTCCAGGCAATGAAAATACTGATGTGGGTAGTAGTCACAAGGGTGTATCTGTATGCAAAAACTAATTGAGCTGTACATGTAAAATGTGGGCACTTACTATATATTAATTCTACTGCAATAAAAAAGGCATCTGGGAGCAAATATATCCATACATATGCCTATTTCCTCCCAAACATACACACACACACACACACACACACACACACACACACGCGCGCGCGCCTATCTCTTCCAATATATATATAATCATGTATTCCTAATTCCTCACTTGGTTTCTAAAGGTCAGAATTTACTACCCCATTTCACAGACATATTAAGTAAGGCAGAGACAGAAATCTATAGCATGTTATTGGGTTTCTAGTTCTCCATGTTCCTCAGAACTTTATATTAATCACAGAGACAATAAAAACTTTTTTGTCTTAGGCCGAACACATTTGTAAAAAGGCAAAACTAGGTATAAAATGTATCTCCTTAAATTGTAAGTTATATTCTTTTCAATGGGATGTGATTTTATATACTGCATTCAGGACAGCTCTAAAGGGATCATTGTTTTTTCAGTGAAACTGCTTTATTTGCTAATTTTCAGCTCACCTGTACTTTCCTAATCTTGATCTGTGATAATGTGCCCCCTCATTTCTTTGTAACATAATGGAAGATAATTTGCTAAGAATCCCATTTGCTATCTCTGTCCATTGGTAAGGTTACCTAATTTAGTGTCTTTATTAAGTGCCACTCTAAAGTTTAATAATTTTGCTGGCATCAGTGTCCCCTCACTGCTCTCCCAATGTATTTTGTGTAATCTATTCTTGTTAACAACTCATCCTCCTTCATCTGCCCATAAACCACAGTCACGATATTTCATGATATAGTGAACACTATATAATTTACAAATAGCCTCGCATACCAAAAGGACTGCTTAGAAAGAAAGAATAAATTGTTGCAGAGAAAGCTAGTGAAACAAGTAGAATCAGGAATTTTCATTAGAGACAGCTCAGAGAAAGCGATTTTTATATTGGTAGTTTCTTATTCTTAGACAAGGAGCAGACCCTTACGGGGGGCGGGAAATAAAGCAGGCAGCTATTTTGAATTCCTAATTAAATTGTTTGCCACCAGTGGCAAAACAGAATCTGCCGCTATCAAACAGGCCACATCAAGGTAATCAACACTGGCTTGCTAAATCTATTTCAGTGCAAGAGAGAACTGCAAACCTAAACAAACAAACAAAAATACACTGCATACCTTCGAAGTACTTTTCGTATATGAGAGGTCTGCCTTGAATGCTCAAAAAAGCAAAAGCCTCGAATTCACAGGAAGCAACATTTTTAACCTGCCCCACTGTATCCAGGTGTCAGGAAGATTCTGAATAGTCCACAATTCTCAAAGCTACAGAGCAGGAATCTGCTTTTTCTCCCACATCTTGACGCACAGTTCCTATTAAATGTAACAGGAGTTACAAACCATAGGACAAAAAAATGCATCTGTCTCCTCTACAATATTAGAATTGTGAAATGAATATTCTCACTGCCTGGGGTTTCATAAAAAGCATCCACATTATCTTTCAATGTACTGGAAAAATAAACATTAACTGCGTGCTTGTCCTTTTCATTTTCTGTTTTGGGATCATGTGATGCTAGTGTTAGTTTAAAATAGTTTTAAAATTATAATTCTCAAACTGTTAAGTCTCTTGCAAGTCTAGCACAGCACTGAGAGTTTCCCTGGTAAAGATGTAATTCTTTAACCTGTGGTTTTCTGTTCACATCACAAATGAGCACTAATGAAGAGAGCTAATGCAAGGTTTAACTGGTATTTAGTCATTTCTACCTTAACACACATTTAGATGCTTTAAGAGTTAAACAGATCCCCCCTCCACCGGCACCCCCATGAAAATGGCAGAATCAAGTAGAGGGGAAATGTAGTTCCCCTGCAAGGGTTTACTTCCTAATGCTGCTGCCTGATTTCACTTCCCAGACAAGTGACAAGCCAAAACAAACAAATAAATAAAAATCAAACAAAGACACAACAACAAAACAACCCCTCACATTTACATAGGGGCCTCCTGGTGCTTGAAACTGAAACTCCTCACAGGATCTTCAATAGGCAAAAATCTTGTATTATTTTTCTTTAACGTAAAGAGAGAGTAAGATAGGGCTGAGAAATGTGATCTCTACTGGCAGAAAAGAGAACAGAATCAGCTACTTTTATGAACACATTTAAAGCCTGTGTCGTAACTTCAGAAACCTTGATGTGACTGAAGCTTAGTAAATTTTAGGAGATCTACCTTTAAAATGGCTTTGTACTATTCCTGGAGAAGCCACTTTGTTTTGCCAGCTCAGGATGCTAATAGGGGCTGGCATTTTTTCCTGGTTGTGTCAATAACATCATACAAGTTGCACGCCATGACGACAAATACGGAGGAACAAAGTCCACAGAGGCATGGGCACTAGAGGTCAGGGAAAATGCCATTATGCAAAGCTGTCTCTGGTTAGATAGCTTGCATTTTCTGAGTATTGGCTGCTTACTTGTTCTTAAAGAGATGCATATCTTTCTTTGAGAATCTGGAAATTAACATAGGGTCTCTTCTTCATTGGATGAGAAACATCATTGTAAATACCCTTCATGACTGTTTCACATATAAAATCATATGTTCATAAAGATGTATACAGATTATTTAATGTAGAATTTAATAATCATCCCAGTTTATGTGCCACTGAAAGACAAAGTACTTATGAAATACAGTACATTCCTGGTTTCCTGAGAAAATTAGGGAGTATATTTAATTAATGCTGAAATGCAATAGAATTCCTATGGAAGTACTTATGACATCCACATGAGTACCAAATGAGTTCATTATGATCTGTGTTATTACAATGAATACCACATCAATTAATAATGCTGGAACACTCAAAATGAAGTGTTACCAAGTGTTGTGGTATAACAAATATGGTTAAATATTATGTGATTAAAGTTATTATAAGCTGAGTTTCAATCAAAAGAAAGCAAAATTCCATCTCTACTTCAGGGAGTTAAGAGGGGAATCAAACTGTTGTTTCTATGCGTTGTGATTCTTAACTTTCAACAGTCCCTTAAAGCCTTTCTCCAAATACTACAATCATTTAAATTACCTTGGTTCCAAGTGGCAGTGGAGGTGGGTGGGGATGGACGGAGTGATGAGGAGAGGTTGGGAGGCAGGGAAGTTGTGGAAGGAGCAACTAATATACCTCAGGAATTCAGCCAACTTAGAAGTGTATATCTGATTTTTCCATAGTTTGCATTTTAAGAAATGAAGTTTTCAGTTCAATTATTCTTGTCTACTGACAAGCTTATTAAAATAATATTTAGTATGTAGTTCAGGATAGTGAAGCCATAATGAACAAGAAATTTTCTTCGGCTTTCTAATTGAAGTCCTAACTTTTATGTGTCAGAGATTTCACAACAATTTCTAAAAACAATTATTTTTTAATAATATATCCCAACTGTATTTGTGTAAATTATTGTTGCAAACACTGCTATAGGAAACCTGGACTCTACATCTGCATTGTATTATTTATGCACTTAGATGTAATACATTGTAACAATTCATATCTATTATAGATTTATTAAGACATGAAGGCATAAGTGGATTTAATCAGACATGTAATTATTTTTATGCCTTCAACTCAAAAATATGCATAAATGAATTTATGGTTATTTGGCAATCACTGGAAATGGTCTTTATAAATGTTGAAACAGCTGCTGGCAAATATATTTGCAAAAGAAGGAAAACGGCACTTATCTTCTAGTCGGGTAAATGATAAAGGAATTACTGTTAGCTGTAACGCAGTATCCTAGCTGTTAAATATTTGCTTCATCATCCTTAATATTACACAAACATACATTCAACATAAGAAAAACTTGCATTTCTTTCCTTTTGTGATAATGGAGCACATTTTCTCATAAGAGAATTTTTAGAACACATCTGTAGCTGAAAATGCTCTTTTTTTCTGAGTCTGAGCAGTTACTATCATGCTGTTTGACTTGTACATTCCCATTTATTATATTATTTGTGGTATCATTCCAGTTCTTGAGATAGAACGCTCTCATTTAAAATAATGGGCCATGATAATGCACACACTTCTGTCAAATACGTTGATTACGGTGTCTATTAGGATTTCTCACTGTTGCTTTTACAAAGGCTTTAAGACATTCAGAAAACTTTTCTTCCACACAGAATACTGCAATCCTCATACAACCTGGTTATGATTACTTTGTTGTGTTGAAGCATCTAATAAATTATCAGTAAATGTAGATCTTAGACAAATAACCCAAGAAAATCTAATTTTCTTGAAGTGCATCTTTTTTCATTATTTCAAGTTTTCAGTTTAAAATTAGTGCCTTTGACCGGTGAAAAATTAACAGCATCAGTACCTGAAATCTTCTCTATAACCTCTGGTGGAGAAAAAGCTTCCTGGAACCTTTCTAATGTGTCAATTGTGACCCAGATAGATTACTATATGAGGAATTATTTCATTTTTCTTGGATCAAATATAAAACAGCTACAATATATTTAAGTTGTACTGAAGCAGGCATGGTAAAGACACTCCTGCCTTCAGAGCTAGGGCAGGCAACATAAATAAAGCTGTCACTCTCTCTACAAGGTGAGCCTGTATTTGAGCATGCATTTGGATTGTATGCATATGATGATTTCCAACGCTAACCAATTGAGTGATACTCAAGTTATAACACACCACAGACTTAAAAGTCACTTGCATCTGACTTTTCTAAATCATGGGGTTCTCTTTCATTCAGGTATGTTGTCTCAGTGATCAGCAGCATTTCCAATAAATTATACGCTGACCAGTTGGAAGAGCTTCTGCCGGTTATTGGAGCAAAGTCTGCAAAGCTCGTCTGTCAAGTAGCCCTCAGCCCCCTAAAGTAGCAGAGTTCCTTGGCAAACGAGAGAGTGCCCTCTGTTGATGGAAAAAGTAATATGCAGTGGAGGATACATAGAGAAGCTTTCCTACCAGAAGTCGCAAAGCTACTTATTAGCCGGTACACATTTGCAATGAAAAATCACATTTTAAATTATAAAACTATTGATTTAATGAACACTGAGAGAGTACGGATGATTGCAAATTCAGACACAATTGTTGGAGTATATGTATTTCGATAGATACACACATAAGCATGCTAGTTATTCAGTTTCTACATACCTGGAAATGCTAGGTAAGACGACTTCTTTTTTCTCTGAAGATATAGAATCGACCTACACACGCATGTATTTCCTTTCAAATATTTCTGCAACAAAATAGGCCACTAACATGAACAATGATGCTAAATGCTCAGGCTCTATATACTTAATACTAAAAATGAAAAATTGTAAGAATTCAACTGAAGAAGATTTCTAATTCCTTCAGGCTCAAGGAGGGAAATCAACAGAAAGCAAAACGACTTGAGAAAAGCCTTTAGCTTCAGCATTGTCTCTGCAGGGTGAGGAAAAATTGATAGCCTAGTTTGCTGTTACCGCTTTCAAACTAAGTTCCAGTGAGCCTTCATAAAACAGTAAATTGTATTACAATTTTAAAGCAGTAATTCACTGATAAGCCCTCAAGTCTTCACTTCCATATTTCTATTTACTTCCTTCTGAAATGGAAAAAAAATCAAATCTCACAGAAGTGGTATCTTTACATTTTAAGGTCATTTCATATGTTAATTAGCTTAAAAGCCACATGAAAAAATGTTAACTTGCACAAATACTTGCAGTTCACATTTTTTTAAAGTGTGACTTTCTCGACTATTTTGGAGAAATAAACCCTGGTAGTTGTTGCATGTTGAAAATGTTTCTGCCTGAGAGATTGCATTTTGGGATCTGCATGGATTTAAATACTCCTCTAGCTGCCTCTTTACTTAAATTTGAGTATTTGCAGCCACGGAATTAACCTATTGTAATGACTTGATTGCAATCTTCAATTTTGTTATAAAGGAAGAGTTTTCTTTATTTTTAAGGTTATTTGCGAGTGTTAAATGGAATTAAGATAAAAAATTAATCTTTATGCCATTGCCAAGAAATGGCTACTAGAAGAAAAGGAAAGAGGATGTTAAATAGAGTTTTCAGATTTGTTGCTGGTACCAGATAAATTATTTGGTACTCATTCTCATTTTCCTTACAGAGGCTCTAAGATTTTTTTTTAAAGTAGTTTGCCAATTCTTGACTTCTTCATACCCAATCTTTATGTGAAAAACACCTTTTTTTAGTGTGAATTCAAATACTAGTCACAAGGTTTCTTAGCATAAGAATGAGATATGTACTAAGGAAATCACTGAAAACATGAGCTGGAATTGTCAATTAGTGATAACACTCTGACAAAACGGAGCCAGCAATGCCTCAAGTTTGTTAAAATATACAGTCCAAATAGCAATATCAAAATGAAGAACTTCAGTTCATTGGCATGCTTTAGATTTCAGCTCCCTGGAACCTCTGTGTTAGAGAGGAATTGCAAACAGAAGAGAATGAGATCCTGTTGTATAACAGGATTGATAGTGCACTGGGGTTTTTATAGGATTCCAAAGTATTTTACCAATACTCCCTAAAGATGCTTTCCTACTTATACCCAATTCAGCCCTTGTACTCTGATGTGATATTTTTCAAGCTTTTTCTTTTCTGAATCAATATAATTGTTTTGCTTTTCTTTTTGGTCAGGAATATAATGGTCTCATTTCTATCGCTTTTTTCAAACAGTAAGATCACATTTAAACAATGACAGGGAACAAAATTTAAGTATGATAAACACTTTACTTTTTCCATTGCTGTAAACTACTGAAAAATAACAAAATTATCTAAATATTCACATTTCAAAATGGTTCATTTTATTTCAAAAATGAAAATAAAGTTCCAAACATTTTCTTCATTTTCAACATTTTAATTGACAATTGGAAATTAAAATAAATTTCTTTTTAAAGGGAAAACTAATTTTTAGTTAGAAATTAAACTCATAGTATAATTTGCTTATATATTAATAAAGTATATATACAATAAAGTATATTTAACCTTTTAAATTTTTCTCCTTCCCCAGATAATTTTGTTATTTACATGAATTGAATTGTAAAATAATCTCATGGTACTATGTAATATTTTACAAGACAACTCAGTTAAAGAGGTGCTAAATATTTTAGAAACAGCCCACCAGAGGGCAGTCAGCTTTTAGTCTAACACATTTGAAATAGATAAATTTATTACGATGGCTAAATTTTAAACAAAATATCTATTTAAATCACATTACTTTCTGGATCTAGGAGGGGAACAAAGTCAAGTCATGACTTGAGATTGAGAAGCCTGAAGTTTCAAAACACTTTGATTAAAAATCACCAAAGGACTAACAATTCTAACCGTTGCCCTTCTATACTCCCTCACGCTCAATGTTTTCACTGTGATATTTATGTTTTGTTATAAAGTAAGATTTCTTTTGATTTGAGATGCTTTGGTCCATTAATTTTTTTTCTAATCACTGGAGACGTTGGGGCAAGCTCCTACAGAGAGAGAAAGAGAGAAGATATTTTCTTGCTCACCTGTCTGTCTGTATATTCCTGCTAATTCCAAAATGAGTCTAGTGTGGGTTTTAATGGAGCTTAATATTATTATTATACCAACGACATCTGGAACACATGAATGGTGACTGAAAAATGCATGGTTTGTTTCCTCGAGTAAACGCTACGGGTGTTGGGCACTAAGCGGCCTCCAGTCATTTTAATAGTGGGAGATAATAACATCCACTTGGAAGACAATTAAAACACTGACATCCTTGCATGTATTATTTCATTTAAAATAGAGTCATTGAGGTTTGGACAATGTTTTATCATTGTTGTTATTACTATTGTTATTGGCAACATTTTGGTTGTCATATTTCTGACCCCCGAAAATAAAATCTTTCTTCTGAAGTCTGCAAAAGATGCCATGAGTGAACAGAAATCCTTATGAAGGCTTAGGTGCTTTCAGATACTCACTTGCTAGATTTCTTAAAATAGTCTTGCAAGGTATAAGAGATTAATGTCAAATGGTGTCAACTCGAGATGAGAGCTGATTAATGAGAATCCAAGCATAGAATGGTCAGGTAGAGCCAGAGGATTTGGCCAAAACATTAAATGACTTGGTCAAGGTAATTGTCATTTTCCTCTTCACTAACTTGCCTTGGAATTAAGAAACCAAGAAAGAAGCTAAAGACTTTTTTTCTTGTGTTGTATATTTATTTTTGTTATACTGGTTTCAGAACCCAACTTTTCCTAATTATAAAAATTATTTACGCTTATAAGAAAATAATCATCTTAGCAAAGACATAGAATAAACCTAAATGCCCATCAAGGACAGAATGGATTTTTAAAATGTGGTACATATATAACATGAAATACTATCCAGCCATAAAAAAGAACAAGATCATGTCTTTTGTGGGAACACGGATGGGGCTGGAGGATATTATCCTTAGAAACTAATGTAGGAACAGAAAATCAAATACCACATGTTCTCACATATAAGTGGGAGCTAAATGATGAGAACTCATTAACACAAAGAAGGAAACAACAGACACTGTTGTTGAGTCTACTCAAGACTCTGTTGTTGCGTCTAGTTGAGAGTGGAAAGGGGGAGGAAGAAGAGCAGAAAATATAACTATTGGGTACTGCACTTAATACCTGGGTGACGAAATAACCTGTAAAACAAACCACCATGACATGAGTTTACCTATGTAAAAAACTTTCACATGTATCCCCAAACCTAAAATAAAAGTTAAAAAAAAGAAAAGAATAATCTTACAAACACAGAGATTAACACTGGTAACATTAAGGTATGTATGCTTCCACACATTTCCTATACACACATACATATTTACAAAAGTGGAATTACACGCTTTCTGCTGTTTCACAGCCTCCTCTAGTCACATAATATAAAAGACATCATGGATATCTTTTCTGGTCAGTACATGTAGATAATAACAACTAACATCTACTGAGTGCTTACCATACACTAAGCACCTTTCTATGCATTTTGCATGAGTTGTTCCATTAATTTCCACAACATTCCTATGAAGTAAGTACTATTATTTCTCCCATTTTTTAGAAGGGAAAAGATATTAACTTGTGAGCAACGTACAGACCCACATGTTAACCTCTTGGCTTTTTAAGGGCCATGTTGATTCTGCTGTATGGATCTACCATTATTCTTCATTGGTGGGTAGTTCCATGTTTCTGGAAAGAGTAATTTCCAGGAAGGACAATTCCAGTAACCAAACTAGTTGTTTGTGTCCTTTCAAATGCAAATATACCTCAAACTATTCTCAATTTTTCCGACTCCACTATCTTTTTAGAACTCCCTTCTCCCTCTCCATGCTTTCCTAAAAAATTACAGAGATCTACTTTTCAGGACTCCTGAACCTATCTTATCACTGCCACTGAGACACAGCAACTAACTCAGGAGTGACCTGCCCAGAATCTAAGCCTAAACTGTGCTGTGTATCAATCGACCTTAGGCATTACTTAGTCCACACAGGCCACATTTTCCTCATCAGTAAAATAAGGATAAAATATCTACCTCACAGAGCTGTTTGAGAGTCTCAAGTAGCATAGCACATGCAAGTACCTGGCAAATAGTAAATTCTCAATAAATGTCAGAAAGAAGTGTGCCCTTACTTGACTGAGGGCCTCAAAGGCAAAGGGAGATAAAATAGCAGATCTTACATTGCTATAAAAGACAAACTCCTCTGGGACGCTGAGGTAAGCGGATCACTTGAGGTCAGGAGTTCAAGACCAGCCTGGCCAACATGGTAATGGTGAAACCCCGTCTCTACCAAAAATAGAACAATTAGCTAGGTGTGGTGGCAGGGGCCTGTAATCCTAGCTACTCAGGAGGCTAAGGCAGAAGAATCGCTTGAACTTGAGTGACCCAAGATTGTGCCACTGCACTCCAGCTTGGGCAGTAGAGCGAGAATCCATCTTAAAAAAAAAAAAAGAGACAGAGACAAACTCAAATTTTAATGCTTGACTTCTGCATCTAAGGACTTTGAGAATTCCAGGTTATAGTCTCTTTTTCTTGATACACACACATGATCTTGATACCAGGAAGACTGTGAATGAACCTTAAATGAATCTTTTTCTTGGATATATTTGAACAGAAATTTTTGGAAAGCAAATTTAAAAGATCAAACAAACACTTACTGGGGCAGATTGTTTGCAATCCAATAAAATAAAGCTCTGAGAGAAGGAAGCCTAGCAGAGGACAAAGCAAACTTTGCTGGTTATTCTTCTTTTTCCTAGAAAATCTCTTGGAATACCTATAAATACTAAATTATGAAGATTTGCAAAACATACTCTAGACTCCATCACTTGTGCTCAGAGGCTATTTAATTGGAGTCTGTACCAAGATGCTAATTCCAAATTTATTCCTCAAAATGATTTCTGCTCCAATCTCAAGCACCCCCTCATAGTTGGCCCAACTTAGTGAATGTCAGAACTCAAGATGAGAGTTGACTGATAAGACTCCAAGCATGCAGTGATCAGGCAGAGCCACAGGATTTGGCTAAAACATTAGCGCCATGCTTCTGGGCATTCACGCTGTAGAAATGCTTCTGTGGTGGGCAGGGCTCCTTATTATCTGCAGGTTCCCAAACCAGGAAGACTGTGAGCCATTTCCTCTCAAAGATCAAAGGTATGGATGCAAATTTGCCCTTATAGCCCACAGTGGCAGAAATCACCAGTGCACCTGGGTTGAGGCATGGCCACACATACCAATGTGTAAGCCACTTACGTGATGGACAGTTTCATTTTATTTTATTATTATTTTATTTTATTTTGGTATGAGGTCTTACTCTGTATTCTAGACTGGAATGCAGTAGCAGGATCATGGCCCACTGAAGCCTCAACTTCCCTGGGCTCAGATGATGCTCGCACCTCAGCCTCCAAGACAGCTGAGAACACAGGTATGTGCCACTATACCCAGCTAATTTTTTTTTTTTTAATAGAGATGAGGTTTCTCCAAGTTGCCCAGGTTGGTCTTAAACTCCTAAGCTCAAACGATCCTCTCATCTTGGCCTCCCAAAATGATGAGATTACATGCATGAGCCAGTGTGTCCAGCTGCCATTCATTTTTGAGAGAGATCCCTGAGCCAACACCAAGACTAAAAAATGGCCCCTGTTTGATACTCACCCTTTGGGATTTTTTAGTAATTATTTAGCCAGAAGGTCTATCTGGATGCATCTATATCTGCTATCATTACTGGTCAGGTACATGATCCATGGACCCAACCTTAGGAGGGAAGTTAATTCCTTTGAGTCTAGGTAACTCTGAATTTTCACATCATCTCATGCACTTTTCATAAGAACGCTTTTAGTCTGATATTTAAGAGATGAGGCAGCTGACATGTAGGTGAAGAGATACGCCCAAGCTCTCAAAGTTTTTCACACAGTAGCGTAATATACAGAATGAAATTGCTGATGCTCAGATCCAGATCTTCTGATTTTAAGCCCGGGATTCTTTCAGTGATCCAGGAGCTGCTTTCCCCATAGATTTTCCAAGTGTTATCAATTACTGCCAGTCCTGGTAGGGCCCTGTGTAATGCAGGGAACCTCCACATTAACAGCCTGCTTGTTTCCTCCACTGGGGATGTTTGAAGGCACTAAAACACACATCAAAACTGACATTTATAACTCCTACTTTTACGGCCTGTACTTCAGAAAGTGATATGTATCAATCTAGCTACTGACATTTAGGGCTAAAAAAAAAAATCCTGAAGCAATATGATTGGCCACATTCTGCCTTTTTATTTATTATTATTTTTTGTCCATGTTGCAAAGTCCTGGACTTAGAAAACATTCAAAAGACCCCAAATGTCACAGTCAAGAACTGCATCTAATTACTAACCAATTAGGTAAGATTGTTGGTCTAACTGGCTCTGAGGGACAGAAAAATGAAATCCACAGGAGATAAGCTTACAAGACATTCCAACTTGGCACTGGGGTTGGAAAGCAGAAGTACTTCCTCTTCTAATCTTTCAGCATTTAAATTGTATTCCATCTTTAGAAAGATATTTAATTTTTCTGTGCTTAGTTTACTAGTTTGTAGAACTCAGCAACTATCTCTGAATAAGGCATAAGGAAGGAAAGCTTGCCACACAGAGTATCAGTTGGGAAAAGCTAACTTATTCAATAACAGGTACTCCCAGATCTCAGTGACTTTACATTACAAAGGTTAACTGCTCGCTCACATAACACATTCATCTCCATTTGGCAGGGAACTCTGATTCATGTGGTCCTAATGCTGAGACCTGGCTGACAGCACTATCTGGAATATTCTGGTTACTGTGGTTAACGGGAAACAAGCTCTAGTAGGGCTCACAACAGCAATACTTTGACCTGGAAGTGACATATGTCATTACCTCTTATATCACTCTTTAAGAACAAGTAATATGGCTTTATCCTACCCCACCACAAGAGGGCCAGGCAGTGCAGTCCCACCAGAAAAGAAAGCACGATATACTCAATGTACCTCCCTCATGGCTGTTGGTACTGAGATAAAAATTGCATCTAAGAAAGAAAAGACAAGTCTTTTCAAGATATTCTGCTATTCTGATGCTTGTCTTCGCAAATGCCCCTTCAAATGAAAACCAAACATTATAAAATGTATATGTTAAAGGGAATTTGGAAAATAGAAACACAAATTTTGAGTTGTTCATGTTTTGTGGGTGTCCACTGCATAACACCCAAACATCCATGCATTCATTCACGGATCTATTCTACATGCAGATGTTAGCTGAGCAGTCGACAGATGAGGAGGACATGCACAAGGCAGTCCCTTCATTCATAGAACTGACAGTACCTGGGGGAGACAATCAGCCATGCACCACTACACAGTGTGACAGAAGAAGAAGAGGGGACCAGGAGTACATAGGAGAGGTGCCCATCCAGTGAGAGCGTCAACAGAGACTACCAGGAGGACAGTACCTTTAGGCTGAGACAGGAGGGAGGGAAAACACATTTTAGTATATTTCCTTCCAGTGTTAACTGTAAGAAAACTGTTTAAGCAAATTTGTATGCTGCTCCACAGAAAACAAGGTCTTTAGAATGTCTTTTTTTTTTTCTGAGACAGAGTCTTGCTCTATCACCTAGGCTAGAGTGAAGTGGTGTGATCTCGGCTCATTGCAACCTCCACCTCCCAGGTTCAACCAATTCTCCTGCCTCAGCCTCCTGAGTAGCTGAGACTACAGGCACATGCCACCATGCCCGGCTGAATTTTCTTGTATTTTTAGTAGAGACAGGCTTTCATCTTTGTTAGCCAGGATGGTCTTGATCTCCTGACCTTGTGATCTGCCTACCTTGACCTTCCAACATTCTGGGATTACAGGCGTAAGCCACCGCACCCAGCCTTTTAGAGTGTCACATTTTAACTCAGAGAAATTCATATGACAACAATTTGTTACTTCCAATAAAACTTCAGCATATGAACAAAATTTGCAATGTGGAATTTTATGATGCTGATACAGAAAACATATGTTAACTAAGAATGAGCTTGTATTTTTACTTCTCAGTATTTTATTGCCTTAGCCAGGCTGTCAACCAACTATATAAATTTCAAACATTAAGAGGTACAAATCAACTCACTAAAATATCTGTCAGAGTTTTCTGCATTAATCAACTGTGATGTATTATAACACGGGAAAAAATTGTGACAGAAATTCAAAAATAATCAAATAAGCATAATATTAAAAAGCATGAATTTGAGTTATTATTTAAGCTTAAATAAAAGAGTCAGAGTGAAGACTTTCTGTTGTGCTTGCACGTTGCAGTTTATTATAAATTTTCTATGTGTTATAGAAAAATTAAACTGTGTACTACTTACAAAAGAGTTTTAATCTAACTGGACACATTCAAGTTATATTAAAATATATTTCAAACCTATATTGGTTGCTTTAAAGAATAGCTTAAAATTCTGCACTCAATGTTGACTAATATTTTAAAAATCTTTAAATTTTTGGCCAAAAAGGGATAGTTTCTTAATTTAATAAATATATCTCTCTTTAGCCAACAGCCAACATCATGTTTGATGATGAAACACCAAAGGCATTTCCATTAAAATTCAAAAAGATAAAGAAAAGATTGTCCCATCATGAATATTAAATAACATTCTTCAGAATATTCTGGATAGTTCACAAGATAAGACATAGAAATAAGAGGCATAAATGTTGGAAGGAGGAGAATTGTCATTATTTTTCAACAAAATGATATACTTTTATATAATTAGAAAGCCCATAAAAATCTCTCATAATTATTAAGAATTTCACTAAAAGTGATAGATAAATCTGCAAAATCAACCAGTATTTTAAATAAATATAAAAACGTTAAAAATATAAAAGCTAAGATTAATTATGCTCAAAATCATAGCAATGTATAAAAATACACCTGGAATAAATGCTAAAGAAAATGTAGAAATCATAAGAAATAAATTATAAATATTTATCTGGAGATTTAAAAATATTTGCCTACATAAAAACCCAAACAATATGAAGATGTCAATTCATCCCAAATAGATTGATGAGCTTAAAGTTATGCCAGCTGAAGTATTTTCCATCTCTAACTGGGTTAACTGAGTTACATTTTTCCCATTCTGGTGGCTAAGAAGTTGTATCTATTAATCCACTACTCTAGTATTTTTCCTTAGATTTTAAACAAAACAACATGTTTCTCCACCAATATCTAGACTTACGTCATAATCTACTCTCCCACCCCACTCCACAATTCAATTACCAGTAATTTTTATATTTAGCTGACATCATCTGGAATTTTAGTTCTTTTTTTTTTTTTCTGAGACAGGGTCTCACACTCTGTCACCCAGGCTGGAGTGCAGTGGCACAATCTCGGCAAACTGCAGCCTCAACCTCCTGGGCACAAGCTATCCTCCCTCCTCAGCCTCCCAAATAGCTGGGACTACAGGCACGCACCACCATACCTGGCTAATTTCTGTATTTTATAGAGACGGTGTTTCACCACATGCCCAATGGTTTCGAACTCCTGGCCTCATGCAATCCACCATCTCAGCCCCGCAAAGTGCTGGGATTATAGGTATGATCCACCACACCTGACCTTAGTTCTATATTATTATTTTTCCAGAAAGTTTTGAAACCAATTTTCCATAACCAACTCAGCCACTTTGTTTAAACTGAAGCATATTTTTACTTGTCTTTATGTATTTATGTGACTATTCACAAACTTCCTCATAGCTCATGGTTCCTTCCCCTACTCCCCTCCACACACACTTCTAAAAGTATTATTCTATCTTTCCAACTCTATTTCTGATGCCAATTGATAGTTTCAGGGAAATGGGCAAGTTGAAAAGTATAGGAGTGTACTTGCCTGCTTGCTAATTTATACTGGAAAAGGCAGAGAGTTACTCTGGAGAGAAGGGGAAAAATAAATCAATTCAAACAGTTATGGGCATGGGCATAGGGTGAGAAAAACTTTGGAGATCTTAGAATAAAGAAGAGAGATTTCAGGGCAGGTGGCCAATGTGGGAGATATTAAGAGACGAAAACAGGCTAAAGGTTTGAAGAAGCTTTACAGCACATGCTAATATAATTCCCCTTTGACATTTTCTCCGTAAATTTCATAAAATATTTGTTTTTTTAATAGTGAAAACATACACATATATTTAGAATTCATCAGCTGGACTCTGTTTAGATAATCACAATCTTGTTGGCAACATCCAAAGCATCGTAATCAGGAGCCAGTAGAACCTATGCCTTCTTCTCTCCACCAGGCTGTCTTTTTACTCTGAAAAGTTGTGCTTTCAGAGATTCTCAGGGGAACTGTTCATTACCATAGAAAGAAATGTGGCAGCATCTGCTAAAACATACACTTTCCTCTAGTCCCAGAAATCCCCCCCTTTTTTTTTTTTAACATGGATCTTATAGAAATTAATCACCAGAGGTTCATTTATAGATGCTAGGATGTTGACAGAAGCACTGCTTGCAGTAATGAAAAGTCGGAAACAACCTGAATTCCATTAAGAGTAAAATGGTTGAAGAAAACTGCAAAATATACATTCTATAGAGCAGCTACTAAAACCAGGTCTATATAAATCGGTCTGGAATGCCCATGATGTATTACATACGAAAAAAAGAAGTGTAACCATTAGACTATTTTGTAAAACAAAACAAAACAAAAAGATTCTGAAAAACCCTTCTGTAAGTCTTTGTATATTGGTATGTATATAGCCATTCAGACATAAGAAAACAATGTGAAAGTATAAATACCAGGTTGTTAATATTGTTTTTCCATGGAGATGGAGTTTGGGAAGTTACCAAATGGAGAAGAGGAATTTTTTTTTTATGTGAGGGATTTTAAAAAATATATCTTTGCTTTATCTCATTGTAGCAGTAAATACTTGTTACTTTTATGATTTGTGAAATGGAATATAATAAAAATGTTAGGCCGGTGTGATGTCTCTTGCCTATAACCCCAGAACTTTGAGAGGTCAAGGTGGGAGGATTACTTAAGCCCAGGAGTTTGAGATCAGCCTGGGCAACATAGTGAGACCCCCGTCTCTACAGAAAAATACAAAAATTAGCTAGGCATGGTGGTATATGCCTGTAATCCCAGCTACTTGGGAGGAAGTAGGAGAATCGCTTGAGCCTGCAAGGTTGAGGCTGCAGTGAGCTGTGGTTGCACCACTGCACTCTAGCTGGGTAACAGAGCCAGATATAGTCTCAAAAATAAAATTAAAATGTTGTATAGTTTCCTACTGCTGCTGTAATAAATCAGCACAGACTTAGTGGCTTAAAGCAATACAAATTTAATTTTTTACAATAAAATGAGTAAGCAGGTAAAATAAGTAAATTTCAGCTACTCTCATATTAAAAAAAGTCCCTATGTAAAATGATAGCTATGTTAAAATTTGCTTCACTATAGTAACCATTTTACTATCTATATGTATCCTATAACACCACGTAAGCCTCAAATATACATAGTAATTGTTTTTGCTTTGTTACTGAGTCTTGCTCCTTCGCCCAAGCTAGAGTGCAATAGCACACTCTGGGCTCACTGCAACCTCTGCCTTCCAGGTTCAAGAGATGCTCCTTCCTCAGTTTCCCGAGCAGCTGGGATTACAGGCACAAGCCACCACACCCAGCCAATTTTTGTATTTTCAGTAGAAACAGGATTTCACCACATAGGCCAACTCATCTCGAACTTCTGGTCTCAAGTAATCCGCTCTTCTCAGCCTCCCAAAGTGCTGGGATTACAGGAGTGAGCCACTGTACACGGCAAATTTATTGTTTAAAAATGAATAGTTGGGATTGTATTTCTTCTCAAGGTTCTGGGGAGCATCTGTTTCCCTGCCTTTTCCAGTTTCTAGAAGCTGTCCATTCCTCAGCTCCTGATCCCGAAACACTGGGACCTCTGCTTCCATCTTCTTGTCCTCTACTGTGACACTCACACTCCAGCCTTGCTCTTATAAGGACCCTTGTGATGCGATTACCTCGGATCCATCAGATAATACAGGATAATCTCTCCATCTCAAAATTCTTAATTAAATCACCTCTGCAAAGACCCTAAGGTACGACACTCATAGGATTAGGGCAGGCTTGTCTTTGGGGGTCTATAATTCAGCTCACTACAGTGTATTTTTTTAAAGTAATTTATTTATTTTAAAGCTCCTCAGGAAACCTGATATTCAAAAAGGCTTAGGAGCCCATGTCCTAAGGTATTTCTCTGACTATAGCTGCAGTTTTCCCTGCTTAGAAATTGACAGATGGCAGCAATTTTTCTAGTGGATCCATTAAGGTAAGCCTAGGATTATACTATTCCTTTGTATTCTTGTTAATGATGTCACATAGACATAGCCATTGTTCTTCTCTGTTTCTGGAAGAGTTCATGTCTTCTCTCTCCTTACACAATTCTAATTATCTTATCAGACATTTCCATCACATTAAGACATGTCCCCTTAGGAAATCTGGTCATGACCCTTTATCATCAGGCCTAACTGTCCACAGATTGCTATGAGAACCTCTTGTGGCACAGACAAAATAAAGTTTCAGTTGATATTTATGAGGCTTTGGTTTCTCCATTAAGGGACTCATCTTGCTGCTTCTCTAGAGTGACTGGACCTATTATTAGACTTGACCTCATGAGGGAGACCTTATATAGACCAGACTGTATCTGTGGATGCCCCATCTCCAGACAGACAGGAGCTGTTAAAGAGAAATAAACTTCACATTTGGTGCACTACTATACAAGAACTACTTTGGTTCTCCTTCTGACTTATTAGTAATGCACCAGAGAAACGTTCCCACAAATAGGGAGCAGCACTCTTATCTACTTAACTGAGTGCATGACTGCTTTGCATGGAGAAATCTGATGAAAATATATTCTGGTAAAGTGGACTTAAGGTTTTAAGAAAAATACAAGAAATATTGACTCTAGAATTAAATTGATTGCCTTAGAATTCCATTCTCTTATTTTTTTTTCTTTATCTTAAGCAGGGGTAGATTCATAAACAACTGGAAGAGTGCTAGCCTCCCAAGTGGAAGCCAAGTATATCAATGTCTACTTTTTGGAAAGTACAAAATTTAAAATTGAGAAGGTGAGGTTTCCCTGGTTAGTAATTCAAACAAACTGAACTAAAAAAAAGTAAATCTATACAAATTAAGAACACATATCATCAACTATTATGAAATCAACTTATTATGAGCACATACGTCCAGTGATTTTAAACCTAACTTCATATTCATATCTCTAGGAAATATTTTTTTTCTTTTTTTTGAAACAGAGTCTCCTCTGTTGCCCAGGCTGGAGTGCAGTGGCATGATCTCCACTCACTGCAGCTTCCACCTCCCAGGGTTCAAGCAATTCTCCTGCCTCAGCTCCTGAATAGCTGGGATTACAGTCATGCACCACCACACTCAGCTAATTTTTGTATTTTTAGTAAAGACGGTGTTTCACCATGTCAGCCAGGCAGGTCTTAAAACTCCTGACCTGAGGTAATTCACCTGCCTCAGCCTCCCAAAGTGGTGGGATTACAGGCATAAGTCACCACGCCTAGCCTAAATTTTTATTTTAAAACATAATTCTACAAATCCACATAATTGTAGTAACATCATTAAAAGATGATCAAGAAGAACAGACACCCACTTCAGCTTAGTGTTTTGTTATATTTGGGGATGGAGGGAGAGGTAGAACAACAGAGAACAGTACAAACTAGCTTTCAACTGTATCTTTTCTTATTTTAACATTTCTTCACATCTGTTATAGTCTTCCCTATATTTTCCATGAAGTTAATATATTAAAGATAGATATTGCATAGCATATAAAAGTGAATATAGGCTGGGTGCAGTGGCTTACGCCTGTAATTCCAACACTTTGGGAGGCCAAGGTGGGCGGATCACGAGGTCAGGAGTTCGAGACCAGCCTGACCAACATGGTCAAACCCCCTCTCTACTAAAAATACAAAAAAATTAGCTGGGTGTGGTAGCACATGCCTACAATCCCAGCTACTCAGGAGACTGACGCAGGAGAATTGTTTGAACCTGGGAGGAGGAGGTTGCAGTGAGCTGAGATCACACCATTGTACTACAGCCTGAGCAAGAGAGCGAGACTCTGTCTCAAAAAAAAAAGTGAATATACTGACATTGCAGGAAATCAAATATAGGACTAGTCTCTGTGTTCTTGGAGAAACAGACCTCTTTGTTGACAGACAGCTATGCTGTCACAAAACAAGTTTAAGGCATGAACGATGTTTTGGTTGGCAAAGTAATAAGTCTGTCTTCAAAGTGCTGTCAAGATGGCAAGTTAGTGTGGCCCTTGGAAGGGGAAAAATACCCAAGAGCAAACTAAACTTTCAATATTTTTTGCTTTTATTACAAAAAATCAAAAGGTTATGGATAACATTTTTTTCTTATTTCTGGAAATAACAAAAAGTAAATGCTGACCTTGATTTTAATAGGTAAATATTAAAATTTACATAACGCTATACCTGTGTTACTTAGGCCCATGTTCTTTATATACTGTGTTTCTCTTTTCATTAAAGGTTTATGAAAATGGAGAAAAAGTCCATTTACTGAGCAATAACTATTAGTTGAGTCCTGTGAGGCAGGCCCTCCTAGAAAAGCCCCTATGATACTAAAATCAATAATGCATCATACTGTTAAAAGCTCAGGGAAAATTCCTTTTTGGGGACTGGGTTCCCAAGTAAATATGATTTTGTAACTAGACTTTTTCTCTCTAGTCTCCACATTGTTCTCCATGTTGGCAGAGGCCAGTAAGTGAAATAAGCCATATAGTGCATGCTTTCAATAGTTCTACAGCTTGATTTGTGTTTAAAAGTACAAATGATCCATTTGAATCTTAAGAGTATATTGGCTTTTAGAAATATGATATGAAAAGATTGGAGCTATAAGCAATCTAGCCTGATTCCCTGCCCCCAGAATGAAACACATCAGAACTAAGATGTAGAGATGGAAACAAAAGAGAAAGGATTGAGAACCTAACAACTTTTGAGTTTGAGGCATTTACACACTCCCTGCTCTCTATTCCGTGGCACATTGTCATTGTAACACACCTGCTTTAGCCTCTGCCCTGCTGGAATGTGAACACAGGGTTGTGACTAATGTGTCTCTGTGCCTCCAAATATCAGCCCAGAGACTGAAGCAGGGTAAGCAAGTAATAGGCTTAGTTTAATTAAACTGATTGTCATTGGGTTGGGTTGAACTTAGTTGAATTGTTAAGAGTGATCGTTATGTGAATAAAGACTAAAACATATTCGTAAAACTAGGCTGTTCCATGTTAATAGAGAATTTCTCATGAAAAACAGGGCAGTTATACTTTTTTTTCTGGAAGCAGGATCTCTGTTACCCAGGCTGGAGTGCAGATGCACAATCACAGCTCATTGTAGTCTCAAATTCCTGGGCTAAAGCAATCCTCCCACCTCAGCCTAACAAGTAGCTAAAGCAACAGGCACACGCCACCACTAGTGGCTTTTTTTTTTTTTGTAGACTTGGGGTCTCACTAAGTGGCCCAGCCTAGGTATACAAGTTGAGAGCGGTAAAATGAAATCTATGTTTCAGCAAATACAGTTATAAAAAAGAGGTTCAAGATAAAGCCATTTTCAATTCAACATCTACTTATTTGAGGATCAGGGTAGGCTTTGGCATCCTACCACTTACCTCTCCTTCTCCCCAGATTTTACATCCAACGGCCCCGAGCATGTAGAAACAATACATAGATAGGGGAAAATGCTGTTTTAAAATTAATATCCAACAAATGCTTACTTACCTTCAATGCAGAGCTCTGGAAAAAAAAACTGTAGCAGTTCATGGGTTTTGATCTGGAAGTTCTCAGTATTGCCTTATGTCTTCCCCTGAAAGAAAGACGACCAAATCAAAGAATAATTCGGTCTGATCAGATACAGAGAAGAGCAGCAGAGAAGAGCAACAGAGAATTTACAAATGGATATCCAATAGTGCTTATAAAACGAGCCAGCCCACTATGGAAAACAGGCCCAGAGAAGAAGAGTAGCTCTCTCTCCTTTAAGGAGTTGTTAATAAGAAGAGATGAACAATAAAGTGAGATGCTCCCTCCTCAATTGTAGTGATTGAAGTCCGCATACTAATATATCTTGGGTGTTTTAATGGGTATACAAAAGTCTACGATGTGGTCTCTGTGCTCACGAAGCCTACAGCATCATTAGGTCACAGGTTAACCACATGCACATATGTTAGAAAGTCATGTGTGTATATCGGGAATGGAGCTGAACTGTCCATTTCACTACTCTACCTTTTATATACTCAAGTGAATAATGAGTCATTTTCAGCCTTAATTGGAACATTATAATGTGATCGAAAATTAATCCCATATGACCAGCTCTCATACCTTCAGCTTGGATGCAGCACACTCTTAGGTATCTGTTTACTATTCCCTAATATCTATTCTCTCCTTCCAAAGTCTTTGCTGGGCAAGTAGTCACCCAGCTAAAGTCTACATTTCCTACCCTCCCTTGCAACTAGGTGTGGCCATGTGATCAATGTGATGTGAATGACCGCTGGAATGGGATCAGAAGTGTTGTGTGTTCCATCCACATAATACCCTTAAAGTCTTGGTGGATACTCTTCTCGTCCTTGTTCCTCTTCCCACCCGCTGGGTGATGGTGACATAGAGACAGAAGCCATGTGTTGAGGATGGCAAAACCTCATTATAAGCATTGGAGCGCCCACCTCCAAACTTTAGAGACAAAAAAAATTCTGTCTTGTTTCAAGTGCTGTATTTTTAGCTTCCTTTTTCACTATATCTTAAATATTTTAAATAGCACTAAAGTAGAGAAGAATTGCAATGGGCCAGATTGGCTGTAGAAAGATTAATGAAAAAGATAGGATGATAATTGAGGACATGGAATGAGAAATATTTGGAAAGACATTGTGGAGTGTGACCAGCCCTCAGCAAGGGGAACAAGAGGGAGAACAGGGAGCCAGAAGTGAACTTGGGTTGTCTGCAGAATGAAACTTGCAACTTGTCTTTAAAAATAGTATTTTATTTATATTTTAAGCAAGGGACATCTGAATCCTAGACAGAAACTCTCAACTATTTTTAAATTCCTCAGGGACTTCATTAATCTTTTTCTAGACGTCAGTGGTTTAGGAAAACATGAAATGAAATCTGGACATGTGGACATGTTCTCCAATTTTTGTCTTTTTGATTATTGCATTTTTAAAATGCATTAAGTACTGTGTTATGTGCCTCTCATTATGCTCAGAAATTTACAGGTACAATTTTATTGAACACCTGCAGCTCTACAGAGAGATATTATTAATTTCCCATTTCACAGATGAGGACATTGAAACTTGAAGAGTCAGAGCAAATAACATTGTTTGCCCCCCACAGCCACATTCATCCTTGCTAATGGAAACCTAATTTATCTCAGAAATGGGACAGCAGTGCACCCAGACTTAGGGGGGAATCATTGGGCCAAGTGAATACTAACTATGCCATTACCATTTCCAGTGGTTGTCTAAGAGGTAGTACTACTACTCCAATAGTCTGTTTCTACCCAAGAATATTTCTGACACAAAATATGTGAGGATTTTCCTCCTCCCAATAAGCAGTTCTCCAGCTATCCAGATATCAGCTGGGTGTTCAACAATTCAATTTGGACACTAAATACCTGGAGTTAGTGTAAACCAAACTGCTTAAGAAGTCAGTGCCCCAAGCCTGCCCCACTTCAGATGCCAATCACTGGTAATGAGTCTCCGTGTTACCCACTTCTGTCTGACTTAGCTACAAATTGGGTGTTCTCACAACCCCCTCCTTAGGTTTATAATTTACTATAATGTAATGTCTCACAGAACTCAGGCAAACACTTTACTTACTATTACCAATTGATTATGACACAAATGAACAGTCAGATGAGGAGGTTTTAGTGCAAAGTCTGGAAAGGTCCCAAGCACAGGAGCTTTTTTGCCCTGTGAAGTTGGAGTGAGCCACGCTCCCAGCACGTGGAGGCATTCGCCAACTCGGAAACGCTCCAAACCCCTTTGTTTAGGATTTTTATGGCAGCTCCATTAAGTAGGCATGATTGATTAAATCATTGGCCATTAGTGATTGGCTTAATCCCCAGCCTCCTCCCCTCCCCAGAGGTTAATCACATGGTTGTTTCCTCTGGCAAGCAGTCCCCATACCAAAGTGACCTAGAGGCTTCCAGCCACCAGTCGCCTCATGAACATAAACTCAGATATGGTTTAAAGGAGCTTATTATGAATAACAGAAACAGTCCTCTCACCCTGATCACTCAACAGATTCCAAGAGTTTTAAGAGCTGTATGCCAGGAACTGGGGACAAAGATCAAATACTTAATTTTTATTATATCACAATATCACAGATTGGTATGTGACTTAAAAGTGGGGAGGTTTCAGGAAGATTTTCCTTCTTGAAAGAAAAGAACAATGCCTCAGAAGATGCCACTACCCCCTTTCCTGTTTTGGGGCCTTGAAGTATGAAGTTGAGACATTAGGATCACAGCAAAATGCCTCAAGAATGTAGGGAGGCTGCCTGAGCCCCTTGCCACCACTAAGCCCACTTAACCTCCAGGCTTCCGGTTGCATGAGAATAAACTCTCTTTGCTGCTTTGGGTTGGTTAGTCTGTTATTTCAGCTGCTTTGGGTTGGTTAGTCAGTCCTTTGCAGCCAAACACATTCCAAGGAAGAACAGGATCAGAGACTTGCCCAAGATCCCAAGGCTAGTACTGTGGTTTCAATGTTTGGGTCCCTCCCATATTCAAGATGAAACTTAAACCCCAATGCAATTGCTTTAAAAGGTGAGGACTTTGGGAAGTGATGAGGTCATGAGGACTATAGTCTCATGAGTGGGATTAGCGCCCTTGTGAAAGGGCTTGAGGAAGTCTGTCAGTCCCTTTCTGCCCTTCTGCCCTACTGCCATGTGAGGACACAAGGGGCCATTTTGAAGCAGAAAGCAAACCCTCCCCAGACACGGCATCTTCTGGCACCTTGATCTTAGACTTCCCGGCCTTCTGAACTATGAGCAATAAATTCCTATTGTTTATAAATTACTCAATTATAGGTATTTTGTTATGGCAGCCTGCACAGATTGATGCAGCTAGTAAGTGCCAGAGTCAAGTCTTGAACATGGGTCTGCCCAACTTCAGAGGCTACTCATTTATTCAACAAAGTCCACGTTTGTAAGGTAGCTTGCTTTACACGCAAGAGCTTGTTTGTTCAGTCAGAGAGACCTAAGTATTAGTCCAGTAATTACCACCTATTGATTAAGTAATAATTGGCCATCTCTAAATCTCAGTCCTCTCATCTGTAAAGTGGATGTAATATTTACCTTGTAGGGCTGTTGAGAGGGTTAGAGGTAAAGGTCTCCTGTGCTCCCAATAATTGTATCTACTCGTCATACGTGGCTACATAAAATGTGAATTTTTTTTTTTTTTTTTCTGAGACGGAGCCTTGCTCTGTCGCCAGGCTGGAGTGCAGTGGCGCAGTCTCAACTCACTGCAACCTCCGCCTCCCGGGTTCAAGTGATCCTTCCGCCTCAGCCTCTCGAGTAGCAGGGACTACAGGTGCGTGCCACTACACCCAGCTAATTTTTGTGTAAAGTGTTAATTTTAATTAATTATAATTAAATTATATTACAAATTTACTTTCCATATTTTACTAGCTATATTTTGTAGCATGGCTAGTAGCTACCATATTGCACAGCACAGATATAGAACCTTTTCATTTCACAGAAAGTTCTATCAGGTAGCAGTGGGAAATACAATGCCTTTAGACTAGTGGCTACGTACTAAGAACTGGAGGTAGACTAGCTGGGCATGGTGGTGCGTGCCTGTAATCCCAGCTACTCAGGAGGCTGAGGCAGGAGAATTGCCTGAACCCAGGAGGCGGAGGTTGCGGTGAGCCGAGATCGCGCCATTGTACTCCAGCCTGGGTAACAAGAGCGAAACTCCGTCTCCAAAAAAAAAAAAAAAAAAAACTGGAGGCAGAAAACCCAGGTTTGAATGTTGCTCTCACCATTCGCCAGCAGTGTGACTTTGGACAAATTGCTTTATCATTTTGTGCCTCTGTTTTTTTTTAGTCAATAAATAAAAATCACAATAATATTACCTGGTCTGGCCGCGCCGTGAACGGCTGGGCGATCCCTCTGAGCAGCACGTACACCTCAGGAGGGCTTTCCGGAATTAGAAAACCTGAAGTAACTGGAAAGCGGAAGGTCCGGAAGATCCGGAAGGAGGATAAACCACCTAACGAACTTGAGACTATTCTACTGTTTCTTATTCCGGTCTCAATTGACAAGGCCATTGGACTTTGTAACGAACCTTGGTCAACCTCCTGACTCCAGACCCAACGAGCCCCTCCCAGCTTACAAAAAACTGCCGACTGTTAACTTATATAACTTTCCACTGCCCACCCCAAACCTATAAAACCAACTCCTATCCCTCCACCCGCCGCTAGCCCCCTTTTCGCCCTCAACCCGCTCCCGGGGAATAAACAGCCATGCTGCTCACATAAAGCCTGTTTTTGCTGGGGCGGGGGGGTCCCTTCATTCAGAGCGCTTCTTGGTGCCGGAAACCGGGATGGAGGACTCCTACGGGAGACCAAATCCCCGTCCCTGTTCTCTCTCTGCTCACACCGTGAAGAGACCTACCTACGACCTAGGCTTATCAGACCAGCCCATGCAGCCACTCCCCATCCTCAGATCGGGTAAGCGGTTTGCCTCAACTCTCTTTAGCTTTCTTGCTACCTGTCAGCCTCCTTCTCCTATCAGTTTCATTTTCCTTTCCCTTTCACCGGAGACAAGAAAGACAGGACTTTCCCTGAGGTTCATGCCCAGAAAAAATCCTACGTAGGTCATGGAACCGGGAAGACATTCTTCCCTCAGTGACTGATCATTGCGGCGTCTGCTCTGGCACTCACTCGCACTCATAGGTGATGGACCCATGCAGGAAACGCCCCCTTTGATCAGTTCACCCCAGGTTCAGACCAAGGTTTAGTCTGGGATGCCTGCTAAGCTACTTGGTCGAGTATTCACTTTCCTTGTCTCTACTGCTCTTCTTAAACTATGGGCAATCTCCCACCCTCCATTCCTCCTTCCTCTCCCGTAGCCTGCACTTTAAAAAACCTCAAACTTCTCTGGCTATCACCTGATCTAAAACCTAAGCGTCTTATTTTCTTTTGCAATACCGCTTGGCCACAATATAAATTGGACAATGTCTCTAAATGGCCAGAAAACGGTGCCTTCGATTACCTCAAAGGATAACGAGAAAGAATAAATGAGAAAGTACTTAGAAAATATATAGAGAATATAGTATGATCTCCATAAATGTTTGTTAGTAACTAAGATTACTGTTTGACTGCTATTTTTAAAACAATTTACCAACCCCCACATGAGAGTTATTGTGCTAAATAAGTCTCTCATGTGTGGTTCTAAAGCATGACAATTTCTGATTCCTGACCTTCGGAAGTTTTATCCTACTTGGGGGTGACAGAGCACACCTGTTTAAAATACTTACATGCAGCTAATTTTTTGTATATAGACATGACATATTGTTTAATATTAACATTTAATCCTAGAAGAAAGAAATTATACCTCATATGCATTTATGTCAAGTGAGATTTCCTGAAGAAATAGGTGGCCGGCAGCTTTAAGAAGTGAGAAGGCACAATCCACTACATTTGAGAACTCAAAATGTTACCATGATAAAGAGGAATGAAATATTTTGTCAAAGCCTTTAGTATGGTCTCAGGAACCAGAAAAAGAGTCTTGCTAAACTCAAAAGTTCATGGTCCAGAAGTAGGTGGAAGCAAAACACCACAGTACAACATGAAATCACTCACGCCTGTAATCCCAGTGCTTTGGGAGGCTGAGGCAAGCGGATCATGAGGTCAGGAGATTGAGACCATCCTGGCCAACATGGTGAAACCCCGTCTCTACTAGAAATATAAAAATTAGCTGGACATGGTGGTGCACACCTGCAGTCCCAGCTACTCAGGAGGCTAAGCCTGGAGAATCACTTGAACCTGGGAGGTGGAGGTTACAGTGAGCCGAGGTCACGCCATTGCGCTACAGCCTGGCGACAGAGTGAGACTTGACTCAAAAATTAAAAAATAAAAAGAAAGAAAAAGAAATCAGTTAGTCCACATAATGCTTATTTTGTTTATCCAGTGGCAGGTAGGAAGCCTACATACTTCAAATAGTCTTATGCCTTATCTCTCTCCTGATCTAGGACTAGCATTTTTCTACAAAGTAAACTGAGAAAATTCTCATAGTTTTTACAGCCTTTGCTCTAGATGATCACTGTGTTCAGAATGCCCTCTGATCCATGGTTGGCTGACTCTCAATATTCAGATAGCTGCTTAAATTCACCTCCTGAGATAAGCCTTCACTGGTATCACCCAATCGCAGGAACTCTAAAGATACCCTCTAACACTCCCTGATTTAACAGTCTTCATATTACTTATTACCTTCTGATATTTTCCTTTTATTAGACTTAGTCGTTTATTCACTTTGCCTTTTATGCCCAGTTATAATATACAGTCATGGGCTGCATAATGATATTTTAGTCAGTGATGGACCGCATATCTGATGGTGGTCCAATGGAGCTGGTGGAGCTGAAAAATTTCTGTAGCCTAGTGACATCATAGATGTCTGTCTTAATGTCACAGCGCAATGCATTACTCACATGTTTGTGGTGATGCTGGTGTAAACAAACCTATTATGTTGCCAATCACATGAAAGTCTATCACATACAATTATGTACAGTGTACTTCTATTTATATAAAAAAGTATACCGTAAAACAGTATGCCATGTTCCCAGGGCAGCAGCCTCATACATCTCATGTTTACCAAGTCTCCTAATGGTATAATTTTCTCTCTGTACTTCATTTAAAATCTCATGTTGTTTTGCTTATCCTTGCTTCTAAGGGTACAAAATCCACTGCTAATATTGCTGGTAAGGGACCACAGTGAGTGACCAGCCTGGACACAAAATTAAAAGTGATTTTAGTGGGTAAATTGCAAGCTGCTAGGTTATGGTATACAAATGATCCGGTCACCCAGTAGTGAGCGTAGTACCCAATAGTAAGTTTTTCAACCCTTGACCTTCTCTCAATCTCTTTCCTTGTAGTTCTTAATGTCTGTTTTTCTCATCTTTGTGTCCTTATGTGCTCTACATTTAGCTCCCACTTATAAGTGAGAACATGAAGTATTTGCTTTTCTGTTCTTGATTTAATTCATTTAGAATAAGGATATTGCATCCATGTGGCTGCAAAAGACATAATTTTTTTCTTTTTTCTGGCTGCATAATATTCCATGGCATATATGTACCATAGTTTCTTTATTTAGTCTACTGTTGCTGGGCATCTAGGTTGATTCCATGTTTTTGCTATTGTGAATAGTATCGCTGCAATTTTAAGGAACAAGAACAAAGACACAGCTGTTGAAGGATCTGCTTGCTTGAAGGCATGTGTTGAAGGAACTGTCTTGCTTGCAGGCAATGTTTCAGGCTTCAAATTGAAGACAATGAAACCAACAAAAATTTAAGAAGGGCTATATGAGATGTGAAGAAACTAATAATGACCTGGACGGAAGAACAGACACAGAAGCATATCCTTCTCAGCACCATGAAAATCATGGCCAAAGCAAAAAGTTTGTGATGTTGAAAGGAAACGCTGGACCTGACTACAATATTGAATTTGCTGCCAACTCTGGGTGGTTTAAACAATTCAAGTACTATTATTCATTGCATCATGTGAAAATGAGTGGTGAGTCTGCGAGTACTGATGTGAAGGCAGCTAAGAACTTTTGGAAACTCTGGATGTACTGATTGTGGAGGAAGATTACTTGCCAGAGCAAATCAATATGAATGAAACCTTCCTATTCTGCAAATTGATGCCTGAAAGGATTTTCATCCATAAGGAAGCCGAGTTATTGCCAGCTTTCAAGTCTTTGAAGGACAGGATAACAGTTTTGCTTGGAGGCAATGTTGCAGGCTTCAAATTGAAATCCTTTGTGATATGGCACAGTGGGAACCCCAGGGCCTTCAAACATATCAATAAATGCACACTTCCAGTGTACTACAGGAGCAATAGGAAGTCATGGATGACCCAGCTCCTCTTCCAAGATGTCCCCCTGAATGGCTATGCCGGTGAAATGGAGAACTCTTTGGAGAATAACATACCTTTCAAGATTTTGCTTACTATTGATAATGTTCCCACACATTCTCCTTTCATCGGCAATCTTCATTCCAATATCAAAGTGGTGTTTCTTCCTACAGTCACCACCACTTTGATCCAACGAATACATCAAGAAGTTATAGCTGCTTTTAAGGCCTACTCCCCGAGGAGGATCTTTACCCGGCCTATGGCTGAAACTGAGGAAGACACTGATGCAATTCTGGAAGCATCTATAGCTACACTAAGAGCCTTGCTTGGAATAGGGGTAATGTCACCAATTAGTGTATGAATGGCATCTGGAAGAAGACACTCAAGAGATTGATCAATAGCTTCAGAGGATTTCCCAAAGATGATAATATTGCAAAATCGGTGAGGCTGTAGTTGAGATGGGTGTGGATGAGGATGATATTGAGGCACTCCTACAGGTGGCTACTGAGGAATTAGCTAATGGGGAGTTGTTGGAACTGGAACAGAAACCCATAACTGAAGAAGAGGCAAGAGACAAGGAAACTGCAAGAGAAGAAAAAAGAAGAACCCCCAAGAAGATTCAGAGTGAAGGGTTTAGCATCAGCTTTTGCAGCCCTCACCGAGCTTTTTAAAAAGTTTAAAAACATAGACCCCAACCCCAGAGTGTTTTCATTAATAGAGGAATGCTCATGGCACATTAACTGTTTACAAACAAATCTATAATGAAACAAATCAAGCAAATCAACATGGCCACATTTCTGAAAAGAGTGAAACTTCTTTGAAAAGAGCTTCAGGCGGGTCCTTCATGAGGTAGTCCAGAAGAAGGCACTGTTATCTTAAGACACAACAGCTCCATGCCTGTTAGTGACCCCTGAAGCCCTTCCAGTGGGACAAGCTGTGAAGGCGAAAGACAGTGAGTGATATTGATGATCCTGACCCTGAGTGATATTGATGATCCTAGACTAATGTGTTTCATGTTGTTTTTAGCAAACAGTTTAGAAAGTAAAATAAATACAGGCCAGGCGCGGTGGCTCACACCTGTAATCCCAGCACTTTGGGAGGCCGAGGCAGGTGGATCACGAGGTCAAGAGATCGAGACCATCCTGGTCAACATGGTGAAACCCTGTCTCTACTAAAAATACAAAAAATTAGCTGGGCATGGTGGCGCGTGCCCGTAATCCCAGCTACTCAGGAGGCTGAGGCAGGAGAATTGCCTGAACCCAGGAGGTGGAGGTTGCGGTGAGCCGAGATCGCGCCATTGCACTCCAGCCTGGGTAACATGAGTGAAACTCTGTCTCAAAAAAAAAAAGAAAGTAAAATAAATACATACATTTTAGAAATAAAAAAATAGGAAAAAGCATATAGAAAAAGGATATACAGAAAGAAAAAAAATTGCACAGCTCTACAATGTGTTTGTGTTCTCATCTAAGTGTTATCACCAAAGAAACAAAAAATTTTAAAACTTAAAAACCTTATAAAGTGAAAATGTTATAGTAAGCTAAAGTTAATTTACTGTTGAAGGAAGAAAAATATTTTTATACATTTAGGATAGGCTAAATGTCTAGTGTTCATAAAGTATACAGTCCTTCACACTTACTCACTACTCACTCACAGACTTACCCAGAGCAACTTACAGTCTTGCAAGCTTCATTCATGCTAAGTGCCCTGTGATACTAGTGTACCATTTTTTATCTTTAATATCATATTTTGACTATATCTTTTCTATGTTTAGATACACAAATGTTTACCATTGTGTTACAATTGCCTACAATATTCAGTCTATACTGTACAAGTTTATAACCTAGGAGCAATAGGCTATGCCATATAGCCTAGGCATGTGGTAGACCATACCCTCTAGGCTTGTGTAACTACATTCTATGATGTTCATACACTGATGAAATCACCTAACAACTGACAGGCTTCTCAGACCATATCCCTGTTGTTAAGCAACACATGACTGCAAATCCAACAGAGCAAGGTTGAAACTTAATATATTTGGTTTGCTGTTATATCTGCACTTCTTGGAAAAATGCTCAGAGCACCATGCATACTCTGGAAATCTTCTGCAAATAAATGAAAAAAAAAAAAAGCCAGAATTTCGGTCCAAATATCCAAGGTGGTCAGCAATTGCTTCCCTCTTCAGTTTTAGAATCTCTCTAGGCATTAGATATCTGAAACCCTGAGGGTTTATTTTGATGATCCATGAAAATCTGAGGTAGCATATGATGTCTTTTCTTTGACCCTACATTCACTCTGGTACTAGAATTCTCAACATTGCAAAATTCAGCTCTCTTCAGGCATCTGGGTCACAGCCTGAATTTGAGTCCCTCACCTTGTCTTTGCCCCAGCACCTAATGTTGCCAAAAAGAAATGGCTTGACTGGCTCAATCAACTGTGAGGCAGAGTTCCCATATTAAGGCCCATGCTCTCCAGACAAGGTCTACCAGGAACAGACCTAGAGTTGGGCAAGCTGAGTTACCTTTTCTTGCAAAGGGAGAATGTACACCCATAAGAAACTGTGGGGCATCTCGGAGAGTGTTAGAAAGGACGTTTATGGGATTTGAATGGCTGTTAGGCAATTTGCGGGATGGCTCAAGGAATCAGGGCTTTGCTCTGGATTGGATGCTCTCAGGAAGTGGAGGGTAACTATAATTGGGTATCTTAAACCATATTTAGAATAAGGGAAGCCTAGAAATTAGGCCAAGTCTGTAATTGACAAAGAAGCACCCCTCACTCACATTAGCTGGGAGACGGGAGGGTTGGTATTGTATGGTTTACACAGTCACGTTGTTTTCATCTGTGCTTTGATAAGATTACAAAGTTTGGTTTTTTTTGTTGCTTGTTTGGTGTCACTTCCTCACACTCAAAAAGTGACCCTATCTGATGTTAGAATTCTGAGAGACCTGAGAACAGCACACGTAGTGATGAATGCCAGGTCACCGAGACACAGCTGTGAGAGTCAGGCTGCTTCCCCATGTCAGAGGCTGCTTTTCTTTTTCTCACTAGCTGCCTCAGAGATAATTGCCACCCCCACCCCTTTCCAGCCCACATGTGGTTGTTTCACTTCCGTCTGATCATAGATCCAGCATGTAGCAAGGCTTCATGCATGCAGCAAGTTTCGACTCCATGAATGCTGCAAAAACCACAATATCTTATCCCAGAAGTATCTCAGCCTCCTTCCTCCCAGTGTGGCTATAGGTATGGTAGGTCCCTGAGGCTTCCTGAACCTCTAGTACAAAGGTCCTGACACTAGCAGAGAGAAGGCTGTGATGGTCTAGGACAAGATGGTAAGGGACTGGACACTGTGGACAAGGAGAAGCTAAAGTCAAGAGATATTTGAGAGGTAGAATTCATAAGATTATCAGGGAGAGAATCTGAGGACTCTGACATTGCTAACTTAGGAGGCTGAGTATTAGTGATGTTATCAACCAAGGTGAATCTTATAAGTTCACAACACATTTTACAGGGAGGTGAGCATTTCTGTTTTGGGGCATACTCCATTTAAGGTGCTCAACATAGAGATGACCTGTAGACAGTGGTGTAGGGGAGGGTTTAGCAATGGGACTCATCAACATGATGAAGGTGGGAGAGTCCACTTAGATTATAAGGGAGAACAAGTAGAATGAGAAAAGAAGCAGCTGCAGAACAAACTCCAGTAAGCAACTTGAAAAAAAGGAAAAACAAATATGGGGAAATTATCTAGAATGAAAAGAGGCTAATAAGTGTGTGCTTTTAAAAATGTCAAAGGCCTCAGGGAAGTCAAAAACTGGGAAAACCCATAAGCAGTGGCCATTTCCATGCGTTTATTTATTTGACAGATACTTATGGGGCACCAACTATGTACAGGAGGCTGTTCAGGCCCTAGAAATAGTATAGTGTGTTGTGGGCAGGGTGGAGCGTTGGAGGGAGAAAACAGACATCTCTACCCTTATAGATCTTACATAATAGTGTAATTTATTTATTATAAGTACATTATATAAGAGATTGGAAGATAATAACTATTTTGAAGACAAGCCAAGGAGATTATCTGAGGTGGGTTATGGTAGAAAGCTAAATTTTAGACTGGGTGCCCCCTCAACTGTGAAGTGTCATTTAAACAAATGTGAAGTAGGTGAATTGAATGATGTGGTTATCTGGGGAGGGTCAACACAGATAGCAAGGAAGTTCTCAGTGCTATCAATTGCTAGACCAACAAGAGAAGATTAGCATTGCCTGGTGCCTTGCACATAGTAAATGGTCAATATATATTCAATGAGTTAACTAATGCAATGAATATTCATGAAAGTAAGTATACAAATAATTGATTAGTTTGAGAAGTGCAATCAATATATAGGCATAAGAGTATATCAACTTGAAAAAGTAAAAGTATTTAGGAATATCTTGATAAAATATCCATTTAAGTGTTGTTACTTAACAATGTAAAAGGTCACCTTTTGTTTCCTTTTTTCTGGGAGTGGGCATTAGACAAATAAATTATGCAACAGATATTTACAAGACTAGAATTTGGGCTTTTGTGGGGGGGCATGGTACTTCATTGTCCTTTTGCTTCTGTCCACGGTTTTATCATAAAAAAAAACCCTCATCTAAACATTACAGTTTTATTCTGATTGACAAACAGCAGTAGGGAACGATTCTTATGGCTGAGGTATCTAATATAAAACAGATCTGTATACACATGCACATGCACAATTTATATCAAGGCTCTGATAAAAGTTAAATTGTGTCTTGATTTTTGAGAACTGAAATATCTGCTTTTGTGCCAGCACCACAGAGAGCTCATGAATGATGAAAGTGCTTTGGCTTTTAGACAGGTGCCATTTCTTTGCAATGCCACCTCTTTGGGGAACAAATATGAAAAATAAAACATGCCACTTTACATGATACAGTCTTTTTATTGTCACCTTCCTGCCTTTAAAAGCGAATGGACAAATCATAAAAAGACATATTGTAGGTGCAAGTTCTGCTTTAGATTTAGATATTCTAATGGAGTATATAATTCAGTGAGTCTTTTCTGTGTCTCTTAATTCTCCCATTCCTTATCTATGGGCAGAGTGACATGGTAATAAAATGCTGAAATGTGAATAAGATGATTTACTTTTGGCTGGCAGTCTCTCTCAGCTTATATCTCTTGGAGATGATGATTTTCTTATCAACTTACTCCACAGGAGTATTGTTAAAATCCATCAATCCCCAGGGCATCAGATTGAACCCTGGGGATTTAATAGAAGTGGATGTGTAAACATATGACTAAATTTTCGGAGATCACAATCACAAGGATCAATTTTAAACAGTTTGCAGACTTAGAAACCAATACTTCAAAAATTAATGGAACCACAATAAGACTACCTCACACTCCCTAGGATGGTAATAATAAAAAAGACAAACAATAACAAGTGTTGGTGAGAATGTTAAGAAATTGGAATCTTCATACATTGCTGTCAAGAATTTAAAATGATGCTGCAACTGTGAAAACAGTATGGCAGTTTCTCAAAAAGTTAAACATAGCGTTATCATATGACCCAGCAATTCCATTCCTACATATATACCCAAGAAAATTGAGAATATATGTCCACGCAAAACTTGTGCATAAATGTTCATGGCAGCATTATTCATAATAGCCAAAAAGTAGAAACAACACAAATGTCTATCAACTGAGGAACGTATAAATAAAATGTAGTACATCCATACAATGGAATAATATTCAACCACAAAAAAGAATGAAGTAATTCTACATTGTACAACATAGATGAAGCATGAAAACATGATAGTAAAAGAATGTAGACATAAAAGGTCAGACATTTCATGACTCCATTTATATGAAATGTCCAGATTAGGTAAATCCATAGAAAGAAAAAAATTGATTAATGGTTGCCTAGGACTGGGAAGTTTGTGAGTAAAAAGGGAGTGACTGCTAATAGGTATGAGGTGTTCCTTATAGAGATGATAAAAATGCTTTGGTATTAGGTAGTGGTGATGGCTACACAAATATACTTTAAAAATCATCAGATTATACACTTTAAAAGTATGAATTTTATGTAATGTAAATTACATCTCAAAGTTGTTAATTTAAAAGTTTTAAATCAAAGATTTAAAATTCGATTGAATATCATATGACATAAAGGGATTATTGTTAATTCTTGGTATGATAATAATATTGTGGTTATGCTTTTAAAACATGTCTTATGGAGATAATCACAAAATAATTATAATTATTTAATTAATGGCAAGTTTATATTGCTAAGGGGGTACCCTGTTGCCAGACTCCCATCACATGGACATGATGGCCAGGGACTCTAAATCCCAGATTTGTGCTTTGAACTTGAGAAAATGTCCTTGATACTGCAAGACTCAGTGTTCTCTTCTGGAAAGCAGGAATTGTTAAAAGGATTGAAAACTCTTAGGGCAATTATGAAAGCCCATAATTAACAAATGGTTGTTGGTGTTGTTGGGGGTGAGAGGTGAAAGGTGGTCCTTAAGTTTATTACGTTGATTCTAAGACACACATTTTTTTTTTCATTTTAACAACTCTGAAGCTAGGGTGCATCTACTAATTATTGGAATTTTATAGTTTAATTTAAAATAATCTTGCTTTTTAAAAAATATACAGATTTAGAGGACACAAGTGCAGATTTCTTACATGCAAACATTGCACAGTGGTAGAAATTTTGCTTTCTTAATAGTACATCAAATAAAGGAGCATATTATATTAAATGAAGATAAGAATAGCTATTTCAACCTTATGTTCCAAGCAATGGTTTAGGCACTGAGAATATAGCAGCAAACTGTAAAGACTAAGTACCTGCCTATGAAAAGTTGACACTCTAGTGGAGTGAGAAGAAAGTGAACATAAATTAACAAATATTTACCGTATCAAGTAGTTATCAGAGGTGTTATAAAAATTAAAAAGTAGAATATCTACATGCAAAATGATGAAATTGGACCCTTGTCTTACACCATACACAAAAATCAGCTCAAAAAGTGGATGACATGGAACACACCTATAACTCCAGCTACTCAAGAGGCTGAGGCAGGAGAATTGCTTAAACTAAGGAGTTTCAGGATATAGTGCACTATGATTGCACCTGTGAATAGTCATTGCACTCCAGGCTGCACAACGTTAACAAGACCTTGTGTCTAAAAAAAAAAAACGATCTCAAAATAGATTTAAAAACTAAATGTAAGATCTGAAATCATAAAACTCCCAAAAGAGAACATAAGAGAAAAGTTCCTTGACATTGGCCTTGACAATGTTTTCTTGGATATTACACCAAAAGGTCAGGTTACAAAAGCAAAAGTAAATAAATGAGACTTTATCAAACTTAATTTTCTGCACAGCAAAGGAAACAATCAACAAAATGAAAACAGCAGTCTATGGACTGGAAAAAAAAAGTGCTTGCAAACCATATATTTGATAAAGGGTTAATATCAAAAACTCATGCAACTTAATAGTAGAAAGACAAATAACTTGCTTTAAAAATGGGCAAAGGACATAAATAGACATGTTTCCTCAGAAAACAAAAATGGCCAACAGATGTATGAAAAGGTGCTCAACATTATCAATCATCAGGGAACTGCAAACAAAAACTGCTGTGAGGTAGCACCTCACATTCGTTAAGGTAGCTATTACCAGTCCAAAGATAAATGTTGGAGATGTGAAGAAAAAGGAACCCTTGTACATGGTTGCTAGAAATGTAGATTTTCTATAAAGAAATCTTTATAGACAATTTATAGAAAACAGTATGGAGGTTCCTAAAGAAACTAACACTGTAACTACCACATGACCCAGCAATTCCTCTTCTGCGTATATAATCAAAGGAAAAGAAATTACCACCTTCTAAAGACATCTGCACTCCTATATTCATGGCAGCATTATTCTAATAGCCAAGAACTGGACACAATCTGACTCTATCAATGAATGCATAAACTGCTATATATATGTATATATACATAGTGAAATATTATTCAGCTTTGAAAAAGAAGATCCTGCCATTTGCCAGACATTAATAAACTTGGAGAATGTTATGCTAGGTGAAATAATCCAGACACACAAAGAAAAATTTTGAAGGCTCTCACTTTTATGTGGAATCTTAAAAAAAATTGAAATATACAGATATACAGAGGTAGAGAATAAAACAGTGGCTGCTAGAGGCAGGGGAGGAGTGGGATAGAAATGAGGAGATGTAGGTTAGAGGGTAAAAAGTAGCAGATATGGGGTGCGGTGGCTCATGCCTGTAATCCCAGCACTTAGAGAGATTGAGGTGGGCGGATCTCTTGAGGTCAGAAGTTCGAGACCAGCCTGGCCAACATGGTGAAACCCAGTCTCTACTAAAAATACAAAACTTAGCCAGGCATAGTGGTGTGAGCCTGTAATCCCAGCTACTGGAGAGGCTGAGGCAGGAGAATCACTTGAACCTGGGAGGCAGGGGTTGCAGTGAGCCAAGATTGCACCACTGCACTCCAGCCTCAGCTACAGAGCAAGACTCCATCTCAAAAACAAAACAAACAAACAAACAAAAAAAAAGTAGCATATATGTAGGATGAACAAGCCCAGAGACCTAATGTACAACATGAGGATTATGGTTTTAAAAAATTGTACTCTATTAGGGATTTCTGCTAAATGAGTAGATTATAGCTGCTCTTGTCACAGTGAAAGGGTAATTATGTGAGATGATGGATATGTTAATTTGCTTCACTAAAGTAACCATTTTACTATTTATGTAACCAATAACCTCATGTTTTATACCCTAAATATATGCAATAAAATTAATTTAAAAAAATAAAAAGTAAAGAGATTAAAGTGTAATTAGCTATTCTTTTATATAGGGTGTTCAGAGAAGTGTTCTCTGATTATGTGATATTTGAGAAAAAACTGGAGATGATTAAACAATCATTACTAAAATACTTTGTAAAACTTTGTAAAAAGATAAAGAAGCATTTTCTCTCATTATGCTATAAAATCACTGTATTTTTGATTAGCCCCTAGAAAAAAAAATAATTGGCTCAGTTTCTGTCATTAGGAAGTTTAATGGGCTTGTCTAATAGACAGACGTGGGAACATTAATTGCCATGCAATATAATAGCTACTAATATAGAAAACTCTAATACCTCTCTAGAAACATACAGGAGGCAGACCATAATAGAAGGCTTCACAGAAATACAATCTGAGCTGCAGACTTAAAAATATTTTTAACTAAAATATTTTAAAGAATATTTAAAATGTTTTAGAGAAAATGTATGTAATAGAAAAGCACGCATGCACACACATACACGAATCACCCCCATTGCATGTTTTTTGTTTTTGACACATAAAATAAGAAATAAAAGTCTATTGTTATGACCAGAGTTGGCAAACTTTTTCAGTAAAGGGTGAGATAGCAAATATTTTAGCCTTTGTAGACCAGACAGTGTCTATCACAACTATTCAACTCTGCCAATAAAGTGCAAAAGTGCCATAGACCATATGTAAACAAATGAACATCAGTGTGGTCCAGCAAATTTATAATGGTAAAAACAGGCAGGGCCAGGTGCTGTGGCCCACACCTGTAATCCCAGCACTTTGGAGGGTCAAGGCAGGTGGATCACAAGGTCAGGAGATCGAGACCATCCTGGCCAACATGGTGAAACCCCATCTCTACTAAAATACAAAAAAATTATCTGGGCGTGGTGGCACATGCCTGTGGTCCCAGGTACTGGAGAGACTGAGGCAGGAGAATCACTTGAACTCGGGACGTAGAGGTTGCAGTGAGCCAAGATTGCACCACTGCATTCCAGCCTGATGACAAAAAAAAAAAAAAAAAAAAAAAAAAAAAAAAAAAAAAACAGGCAGGCAGCTACATTTGAATATAGTTTGTCAATCCCTGCCATACCCATAAACTGGGAATAAGAAGAGCAGCGTATGCCTCATTTGTTCTATTTTAATTAAGATGTAAAGGATAAGTAAAAGAAGATAGTGTATCACAGGAGGAACCATATAATCAAGACAGATTGAAAGTTACATGCACTTACACTCATGAAAAAATTTAAAAATTCATGGAATATTCAGAGCACTGTACTTAGTTAATATGGTTAGACCTGATTTTTTTTTTAAAGATGGAATCTTGCTCTGTTACCCAGGCTAAAATACAGTGGTGCCATCTCAGCTCACTGTAGCCCCCGCCTCTGCCTCCCGGATTCCAGCAATTCTCCTGCCTCAGACTTCCTGGTAGCTGGGACTATAGGCATGTGCCATCACACCAGCTAATTTTTGTATTGTTAGTGGAGATGGGGGTTTCACCATGTTGGCCAGGCTGGTCTTGAACTCCTGACCTCAGGTGATCCACCCACCTCAGCCTCCCAAAGTTCTAGAATTACCGGCATGAGCCACCACGGCTGACCAAACCTGATGTTTTATAAGCTAAATCCCACTGTTCCTGTGTAGTAATAAATTAATGACAGTCTTCTTGTATCTTACTGGGGGAGTGAGGAAGAAATGACTAGAGACATTTCAATTTTAACTTTTTCCTCCATTGTGCCTAAGTTACCTATGAGTGAAGGAAGTGTTCATACTTCCAATTAGAGTCATTTCCTAGTGTTCAGATGTGAACAAACATGTGTTCAGCTTTAACATCCTCATTTCCCCCTTGGTTTCAACTATATTTCTAAAGATCTCTGATACTGCCATGGGTTTTTAGCTCTGCCATATTTACTCCCAAATCTTAACTCTCATCAGCTTAACTGAAATCTGTTTTATTGTTGGTTTTTTACACACACAAGTGAGATGATCTGGAACCTTCTGAGTGATTCCTGTAGCCCTGCATATCTATGCCAACAGTTTATTCCCAACAACCCCTAAATTTCTCTTCTGCTACCAGTATGGCAAATTATGTAAACACAGTCAAGTAATGATATACATCACTTACCAAGAAAATCTCTCAATAGGGAAATAAATTCAAGTAGCTGAGCTTTTCAAGGACCTTTTAGAACTGTTCTGATGTCTTTGGGCAATTGTGTGTTTTATCTCTTGAAATAGCTGTGCCTGATATGATGGTGGCAGTTCAGGCATCAGAAGCAAACATGGGTTTGAGTTCTAGCTACCTGTAACTATACTAGTTTACCTTTCTGTGCCTCATCTGTAAAATGGAATATTTAATGACTTCACAAAGTTGTGATATCAAAAACAACTTAGATGAAAGTTTGGACTGGTATCCAGCAGGTCACAGGGGCGTAATAACTATTAAGCTCCTTCTCCTTCATTCTCATTAATTAATATGTCCACATCTACTCACAAGGCTTAAATATAGCTGTATGTACCAAAATATGAAGAAAAAAAAAAGAGATCTCGGCCAGTTGCAGTGGCTTATTCCTGTAATCCCAGCACTTTGGGAGGCTGAGGAGTTCAAGACCAGCCTGGGCAACATAGGGAGACACTCTCACACACACACACACTCTCTCTCTCTCTCTCTCTCTCTCTCTCTCTTTCTATATATATATATATATGTTTAAAAATCTGTCTTCATCCACAGATGTAGAATGATTTGATGCTTAAGGTAACTAAAACAGTTTGGGATTTAAAAAATTATAGTGTCATTTAAATCATCTTGAAAAGAAAGATAAGAGGAAAAGGGGGCAGGTAGAGGAGAAATTAAAATAACATTCCTACCCCAGCTTCCTTTGATTCAGTATTTCATCTTAAGCCTTAACATACTCGTAAGTTTTAGTAATATATTATTTATTTCTAGCCCAACTGTCTCTGCTTTTTCTTTTTTTCTCTTCTTTCATTCTGCCTTTAACTCATGTTACTTTGCTGTATTTTATGTTCATCAGTAAGCTCCCTTAAACCCATTTTGGAACACAGAGGGGTATAAATAAAATAAAATAGTGTGTGCTGGACATGGCAACTTCAGAAGGAGAGCCTAAGGAAATCAATAATTGTTAACAGCGACTAACCCATAGTACCAGCCCATAATCTGTGGCCTGTTGGGCAACAAAACCAATGTTTGCCTTTTCCTAAACTTGTTTACTTTTAAAAATTATAATAGCTACCGTCTACTAAGTACTTAATATGTGCTTTGTGCTGGCTGTTAGTCTAAGACCTCTGTTTATTCATTTAATTTTCCTAATAATTCTGGGAAGCAGGTAATAATTATTATCCCCAATGAACAACTGACTATATTGAGTGTCAAAGAAATTAAGTGCGTTTCTCAAGGTCACACACCTGCTAAGTGTTGAGCTAGGGTCCCTCTGAAGACGGCCCAACTCTGAACCTGTTTCTCTCTTAGCTGCTATGTAATACAATTCATAGGAAAATTAGAAAGTCCTCATAAAGGTCTTAGAAACTCTTTTTTTTTTTTTTTTTTTTTTTTTTTTGACAGGGTCTCATTCTGTTGCACGGGTTGGATGGCAGTGGTGCAATCTTGGCTCACTACAACCTCTGCCTCCTGGGTTCACGCGATTGTCCTGACTCAGCCTCCTGAGGAGCTGGGATTACAGGCACATACTACCACACCCCGCTAATTTTTGTATTTTTAGTAAAGACAGGATTTCGCCATATTGTCAGGTTGGTCTCGAACTCCTGGCCTCAAGTGATCTGCCCGCCTCAGCCTCCCAAATTGCTGGGATTACAGACGTGAGCTGCTACACCCAGCTAGTTTTAGCAACTCTTTTACAATTCTGACTTTATTTGGTTTTAACCTCATAGATACTGATAAATCATGTAAAAGACCATTCTCTTATACTTTTATAAGTTAGTTTTCTGCCCTAAAAGTTGTTCTTTTTCTTTAAAAATAATAAATTAAGAATGTTATTTATCCTTTCTTCAATATATTTTTCAAAAATTTCAATTCAGATTTCACATGGCTAAGAAAGAGAAAGAATGAGTGAAAATAGCCTGCTCTTTCAAACAGTCAAATCAATTCAACAAAATATTCACAGAGGCATTGCCATAGCAGACTAAATGATAGATCCTGGGGCTATGCAGAGTTGGGTTCTTTGGCTTCTTGGTGCCTATGTCCAATGGGGGGTCCAAATACTAAACATGAAGTGATGGCTTTGTTCATTAGTGCTGCTGTAACAAAACCCCACAACCTGGGTAATTCATAAAGAAAAGAAATGTATTTTCTCACAGTTCTGGAGGGTGGGAAGTCCAAGATCGAAGTACTGATTGGTGATGGAGGGCCCATCTCTCTGCTTCCACGATGATACCTCAGTACTACATTCTCCAGAGGGGAGCAAAGCTATATCATCACATGACAGTCGGCAGAAGGACAAGCTAACCAAACGCTTTGCAAAGCTTCTTTTATAAGTGTCTTAATCCCATTCAGGAGGGAGGAGTCCTCATGGCCTAATCTCCTGTTAAAGGTCCCACCTCTTAATCCTATTACATTGTCCATTAATTCTGAACATCTGAATGTTGGAGGGGACATATTCAAATCCTGGCAAGTGATAATGTTATGAGAGAGAGAATGATAGTAACTCACAGTACTCTGGGAGCCAGGAAATGGATACTGTACCCAGATGAGTAATTTAAGATAGTACTCATTCCCTCAGGCTTCCCACTGAAAAGGCTGCCTTAGTTGAGGTCTTTTGAAAGATATGATGAGAGATAAAATTGAGGCTTTCGGGGTATTGTGTTGTAATCAGCTCAAGATGTCATAACAAAGTGGCTTAACAACAGAAATTTGTTTCTCAAAGTTCTAAAGGCTGTGAAGCTCAAGATTAAGGCTCCAGCATGGCTAGTTTCTGGTGAGGGCTCTCTTCCTGGCATGTAGAGGGCTACCTTCTCACTTCTGTCCTCACAAGCCAGGGAGAAAGAGAAACAGAGTTCTCTAGTGTCTTTTCTTATGAGGATACTAATACTATAACATCAGGGTCCTAATTTTATAACCTCATTTAACTTTAATTACCTCCATAAAGGCCTTGTCTCCAAATATGGTCACCTTGGGTGTTGAGACTTCAACATATGAATTTTGGGAAACATAAATATTCAGTCCATCATAACATATGAGTAGAGGGAAGGAGAAGGGACAAGGTTTGAGCGTAAAGAGGTTTCAGGAAGAAAATGTAGAACTGAGATCCTGTTGATTTCAAGGATCTGAACACAATTCCATAATTAAGGTGTTTGGAGACTAGAAGGTTAATGAGTTAAGCAAGAGTTTAGGCTTTATCAAAAGAGCAACAATGATGAGAAATCACAGAAATGCTTTACCACGGAAGTGATACAATGACATATAATTCTTGCAGAGCCTTGTTGTAAGGAGGATAGGAGAGGGGCAAGCTTGAAGGCAGACAATTGAGGAGTTTGTAGCTTCAGGCTAGAGGTACAGAGGACAGAAAGGGGTGGGAAGATTAGGGAGAGATGTTTAGAGGATCAAAACAGCAGGATTGTTAGATAAATTCAACCCTGTGAAAGAGGGGATGGGAGAGGTGTCGAAGATGGTATCCAGGCTGCCAGCTGGGACCACCCCAGCACTTGGTGCTCCAGGGGAGAGGAAACAAGCATTAGATATAGAACACAAAGAGAGAATTGTCTGTGTCCCAGGCAGGGCAGTGAGAAAATACTCCCCTACTTGCTAAGGGCCTCAAGCATAGCTGGAGTCTCTAATGACCAGAGCTTTCTGTCACTTAGCCTGACTTTTATAGCCACCTTTAAGCCTTAAAGTTTAAAAACTAATGACACCTCACTGGTGTCTATCAGCTTTCACCAGTTTCCCTATAGGCTTATATTCTAAGTCCTTTTATCTTCTTTGGTATATTCCTCTAAGTACATGGAGATCCAGGCTATGAGAAACAGACCTCTGTGATCTTGTCCGTGGATATTGACTAGCTGAGCAATCGGAAAGCCAAGAGATCTTACATTTCTTTTCCAAAATATGTCTAGATTAAAAAGTAGTTAAATATAATAATAAAAATTAATGTTTATTGAGTGTTAGCAGATATCAAGTACTAGACAAAGAGTTGTGTATGTGTGTATATATACATACACATATATATATACACACATACAATATATATATTATATACATACATGTATAATGTGTGTATGTGTATATATGTATATGTATGTATATATAACACATATATACATGTGTATATGTGTATATATACATATATACACATACACACATAATATATATAATATATATGTATATATACTTATATTATGTGTATATATATGTGTAGTGTATATGTAACATGTACATATATATGTATATGTATACGTATACATATGTGTGTATATATGTGTAAATATACATATATACACACATACACACATAATTGAATCCTGACAGCCACTCTCTGAGCTAAGTCATATTATCCCATCTTACAGATGAAAACATTGAGATTTTTGATTTAAATGACTTGCAAGTGAATCACACAGATGAAAAGTCAAATTCAGACAGACTGACTTATAATGTTCAAATCATAAATCTTATGCCTGTTTGTGTCTCCAATTTTGTTTTTTTGATGGTTTGAGAATTTTAAACATTTCGTCTATTAAATTGTAGCAGATGTATTGTGATTTAGAATAACTTTATTATATTAATAGAGACTCATTATGAAAAACTTAAAAAATATAAGGAAAATGCAAATCATCCATAAGCTTAAAATCTGAAGATAACTGTTATTACAATTTTGATGTATTTCATGCCAGTATTTTTGGTTCCTTTTTATAGATGAGATCAGTGTTTATAAATTATAATCATGCTTTTTTCATTTAAATTCTAAATATAATCGTTTCTCTGTGCTATGAAGAATGATTTACAAATGTTATTTTCAATGGCTGTAAAATATTTCATTACATGGATTTATTATAATTGATGTAACCATTGAAGCATTTTTGAAAATTTAGAATTTTTTTGTTTTACTACTATTAATAATACAGTTGATATTTCAAATTATTTCCTTAAAAATAATCACTAAAGTATAATTATTGCTTCAAAAGGGATAGGCACAAAAAAGCAGGGGTAGGCACATTTTGAAGGCTCTTACTACTTTCCAAAAACAGTGAAAGAGTAAACACTCAGCAGGAAGTAAGAATTCCTGTCTCATTATAATCTTACCAGCACCAAGTACTATCACTTTGATATCTTTATTAAAAATTTCATTTAAAGTCCTATTTCCTTGAGTACAAACAACACTTAACATTGTTATATGCCTTTGAGGTTGTTGTTATATTTTCTTGAATTTTTTTCTTTTCCTGGTCCTTATCCATTCTCTTTTCATTCATTTACCAAATATTTATTGAGCAACTATTATGTGCCATGTTCTATTTAAAACTCTGAAAATATAGTAGTAAAGGAGACAGGCACTATCTGTGCTCTTGTGGTGCTGATAGTCTTAGGAGAGGGCATATAATAAATGGCTTAAAAAGTTAAGAAAAACATCTTACAGTAAAAGAGCTTTGCAAGCTCTTTACTTAAAAAGAGTAATATGGACCAGGCAGGGTGGCTCACGTCTATAATTCCAGCACTTTGGGAGGCTGAGGCGGGCGAATCACGTGAGGTCAGGAGTTCAAGACCAACCTGGCCGATATGGTAAAACCCTGTTGCTGCTGAAAAGTACAAGAATTAGCTGGGCCTGGTGGTGGGCACCTGTAATCCCAGCTACTCAAGAAGCTGAGGCAGGAGAATTGCTTGAACTCTGGAGGTGGAGGTTGCAGTGAGCC
>NW_016107360.1:5590787-5612321 GCF_001604975.1 Cebus imitator
GTCATTGCACTCCAGCCTGGGAGACAAGAGTGAAACTCCATTTCAAAAAAAAAAAAAAAAAGGTGGGGATGGGTAATATGATGAAGCATAAAGCAGAGTTCTTAAAGTTTTTGTTCTGAAGAACATTTTACATTCTTAAATATTATGGAGGACCCACTGTGGGTTATGTATACCTAGCAATATTTACTGTATTGGAAATGAAAACTGAAAAATGTTTAAAACACAGAACACTCAAGCACACATTCCATTATCCATCAGAGAGATGTGATCACCTACTGTACACTCAGAAGAGAGTGAGAGTGAAAAAGCAAAGAATGGCTTGGTATTATTATAAAAACAGTTTTGATCTGACAGACCCCCTGCAAAGATCTTGGGGAATCCCTGGCATCCCCTGGCCATATTTTGAGAACCACTGTGGTAGAGAATGACTTCCTACTTTGGATTGGGTGTTGAGAGGAGGTGTCTCTGAGAATATGACATTTAACCCAGGATTCAAGTAATGAAAAATAACTGTAGTGTGAATGTCAAAGAGAAGAAGATTCTGATGAAAAGGTATAGCATGGGTAGAAGCCCAAAGGAGGGAATGGGTAGAGTTTCTTAGAGAAACACAAATAAGACCAGTGTGTCAATCTTAATTATATGCCTTTCCATAGGATTTTTAAGAGAAATTTTCCAACATGTAATTTTAGATTAATAGACTGCACTTAGACCCCAAACCTTCAGAGCAATGTACCTCTTATTTGCTAATTAAAGAAAGAAAATCAATGGAATTACTTTTGTCCCAGTGGGTAAGCGAGTAGCACATGGTGATGAATATGAAATGGAATTTGCCCACATTTAGGAACTAAATGCCCAACACAAAGGTTTATAGCAACATTTAGCATCCATAGTTGCCTTTGTTGGCTTTTTTTTGAGTCTTGTCTCCCAGGCTGGAGAGCAGTGGTGCAATCTCGGCTCACTGCAACTTCCACCTCCCTGGTTCAAGCAGTTCCTCTGCCTCCTCTGCCTCCTGAGTAGCTGGGATTACACCACCACACCCAGCTAATTTTTTCGTATTTTTAGTAGAGTCGTGGTTTCACCATGTTAGTAAGACTGATCTCAAACTCCTAACCTCAGGCAATCCTCCTGCCTTCGCCTCCCAAAGTGCTGGGATTACAGGCATGAGCCACCACACACAGTCTTTGTTAGCTTTTAAGTCAAGAACAGTTGGCAGGAAAATTCCCCCTTTTTTGTCTTAGCAACTTAGTAAAACTTAGATCTTAGATCTCAATCAAGTTTCTCTTTTATCAGACAGAACAAGATGGGGACAAACCAGGCTTACCTATGTGAGTCTCCACATCACGCCGGAAATTAAAACAAAAAGAATGCCATTAGCCCAATGTTCTGCCAGCATTTCAGTTTAGGATCTAACTCAAGATTCTCAGTGGAAAACTAAATATTAGGATACAAATGGGACGCCAAAATTAAGCGCTAGTCTGCTTTGGTGCTTGAGGTCTACTAAGCAGATAAAGACCAAAAACAGTAAACGAGGACACCCCTGGAGCATGGAATGTTAAAAAGCACCCAAAATTCCAGCCATTGCTCTTATGACCAAAGAAGCCAAGGGGCCAGTCTTACAGTTTTTGCATACATGTATTTTAACTAATTTTCACATCTCTTGTTGAATATAGATACCTGGAACCAGCCTTAGCTCTATAGAGTTGGAATCTCCAGGAAAGAGCCCTGGGAATCCCTCTTTTAAATAACTGTTCTACTTGATTCTTATCAAGCAAGTTTGATTACACTGACTTAGCACTTTTTAACTGTTCACCAACAATCCCTACCTGCTATTATAAAACTGGCCAGCCACCAGGGGTACCACTGGAGCAGGATTTCCCAGAATTCTTGATAAGAATCACCTATTTGATTAAATACAGATTCCTAGACCCAATCCTACCAGCTCGATTTTCAAGAAACCTGGGACTCTACCTTTTAGTGACACCTCTGTCATTCTTACCACGAGGTAAGTGTTAGAAGCCCTGAAACTAATTATACTTGGAACAATAATAAATGAAATAAATGAAGCTGAATAAAAATAATTTTGTAATTCTGAGTTTTCCAAGTATGATTCCACTTAAATCACATCATCAAATGGAGGCGTTCTATGCTTCCATTTATATAAAGCACAAAACAAGCAATGATAATGTGTACTGTTGAAATTCAGAAAGTGATTAGCCTTGGGGGCTTGGTGATTGGAAATAGACAGTAGGGGGCTTTCTCTGGAACTGTAAATGTTCCCTTTCTTTATCTGGCATTGGTTTCACAGGTATGTTCTATTTGCAAAACTTCATCAAATTATATGTGTGTATGTGTATACATTTAATGTATAGTGTGTATATATATACACACACACACATCTGTATACATACATATATATACTTATACATCAATAAAAATGTTTTTCAGAAAGATTTAAAGGTGGAGGCATTATAAAGTTTAGCTGAAAAATATGGAAAACATATATGCCAAGAGTGGCTCCTAAATCAGCATTTTTATCAATATTAAAGAAGTGAATTTCAGATTATGTGTTTTACCTCTGGAAAAATAAAATGCCTGCTCTAACCCCTAAGGGTTCCTGTTTCTGGAAGATAAGGTGTTCCTAAAGTTCAAGTTTGATATCAACCTTTGTATAGTTTTAAGTACAGAAAAAAAGAAATTCACAAATTTGGGCCCAGAAGCAAAATCTCTACCTCTGAATTTGGGGCACCAGATGGCCAAACACCACTTATTATTTTTAGCCTCTTGTGAAAAAATTAGTGTCCAACAATTGAATGGACTACATTTTTTTTCCACAAAAATTTAAATTTATTTTAAAATTGCCTAAGTAAAACAGTGTCAATACAATTTTGGAATACAGAAATATATTAAATTTTAAAACTCCACAATTATTAAGATTTTTACCTATTGCACTTTTTAAAAGAGGTATGATTTTTACCCCGCATATTAAATATAATTAATAATTTGTACCCTGCTTTTTAAACTTAATATATAATACAATTTGCTTATTTAATTATGCTTATGGTTTATTTTCTCCTCCCCTCCTTCATCTAGAATATAAGTGTTGCAAAGATAGGAGAGGAGTTCAAGCTTATTTTCTTCAGTGATATCTTTCAAGTGCTTAGAACAATACCTGGTACATTCAGGTGCTCAGCAAATATTTTTTGTTGATTAAATGTTGAACATATTATATGTGTGTGTATATATACATATATATATATACACACATTTCTATATCTTTTTATATTGCTATAGTTTTCCAACTTTTCTTTCAAGTAAATTTTATTCTTCACTCTTGAGAAGAGTAATCCTAGAAAAAACAATCTTCCTATTCAATGTTCTATATTTCACATTTCACAATAACATCTTATCTTTAATACTCCTTAGGTCAGAAACTGGTTGCAAATTGAAATGCCTCTAAGGTTAGCCAGTTAAATAATCATTTGGGGTGTAAAAGAGGGTTGCAATAAGGAGTAGCGGGATCTGTAGAAAACGTAGAGTGTCTCTCCTACCACATCTCGAAGGGGCAGCAGCCATTTGCCTCTAGCCAGTAATATCCATGCAAGAATTAGAGTCCAGTGCCTGACAGGTCATCTGATTTTTCATGAGAAGATAGAAATTTGAAATTTTACCTGTATGCTTCTGATCGTCAATATTGCCAACTAAATCTAATTTTTATAAAACACTATGTAGATCTACACACCTGGCCAAGCAAAATGAATCCTAGGGTACAATGAGATACCACTTTATACCCATTAGGATGGATATTATTAAAACAAACAAACAAACAAAACCTCCAGAAAATAACAAGTATTAGTGAGTATGTAAAGGAATTAGAACCCTTGTGCTTAGCTGGTAGAAATGTAAAATGGCACAGCCTGTGGAAAATTGTATAACAGTTCCTCAAAAAATCACACATAGAATTACCATATGATCCTGCAATTTTACTACTTGGCATATACCCAAGAGTAAAAAGTCTCAAAGAGATATTTGTACACCCGTGTTCATTGCAACTATTGATTGATTGATTGAGACAGAGTCTCATTCTGTCACCCAGGCTGGAGTACAGTGGCATAAGCACAGCTCACTGCAGCCTCCATCTCCCCAGGCTCAAGTGATCCTCCCATCTCAGCCTCCTGAATAGCTAGGATTACAGGCACACACCAGCGTGTCTGGCTAATTTGCTGTTGTTGTAGCAACAGGGTTTTGCCGTGTTACCCAGGCTGGTTTCCAACTCCTAGGCTATAAACAATCTTCCTGCCTTAGCCACCCAAAGTGTTGTTTTATAGGCGTGAGCCACTACACCCAGCCAGCTTTATTTACAACAGCTAAAACATGGAAGCAACCTAACTGTACAACAACAGATAAATGGAGGAATATTATTCAGTCTGAAACAGGAAAATTCTGACACATGCTGCAATATAAATGAACCTTGAAGACATTATGCTAAGCAAAATAATCCAGCCACTGTAGGGCTGAGGGCCCCACAGGGTCATGGGGTGCCCATTATGCTGTGCTGAGGCACAGGATCCGAGAAATAAAGAGACAGGTTACAGAAGTACAAGGAAAACACAGCTGGGCTCTGGGGGCCATGCCACCTATGAGCGGAGTCAGGTGAGGCACCAAATGTCCAGAAGCTTGTGTATTTATTGTGTATAGGTTAGGGGGCAGGGCAGTGAGTGAAATCATCTCTAAGGATAGTGATAGGGTCGTGAGCAATAAAACAAGGGGTCCATCCCCATTAGGTCACCTAGGCTAGGAGGTGGACAGTGCACAGCAAGGGGTCCATTCCCATTAGGTCATTGAGGCAAGGGCTGTGTACAGTAAGGGATCCACACCCATTAGGTCACCGAGGTGTGGAGGTGGGCCATGCGCAGTGAAGAGGGTGCACTGTGCAATACCTCTATTTATGGGCAAGCTACTTCTAAGATTTATAGGAGGATGCTTTAAATCACACAGTAATGACAGAGCTGTCAGGGTTACCACCACCTGCTGGCAGCTTCCAATGAGTTCTATAGGAAGATGTTTTTCGAGCAGCACAGTAACAAGAGCACCAAGGCGCGATTATCCAGAGGGGTTTTGAGCCCTCGATGCTCGGAATCTCAAGGGATTGCTGGTCTGAGGGCAGTCCTCCACAAGAACTGGAGCAAGGTCTTGCAAATCCTTTATCAGGAGGAGTGGCTCTTGCCCCAAGCCTGCCATACAGCAGGTATCTTTATAATACTGAATGCTGCCGTCTGGGCCATGGGTTCTTTCCTGGTATAACTGTTTTCCCTTAAATCATGCTCTGCACTGTCTGCTGCAGATATTCCTCCAACTATAAGCTGCTTATTGCTTAATTCGTGCTCTGTACTGTGTCTACTCTTAGGCATTCTTTCGATTATGAACTAAGATGTATCTATATCTATATAGATATATATGGAAATAACGGAGTGGTAAGATTTTCTTTAGGCACTCATTCTATGAACTAACATGATTATATATAGAGGATTATATAAAGGGAAATAACTAAGTAGTAACACTATAAACTGAGATATTCTCCAAGCCCTAATTCTATAAACTAATATATGATTATATAAAGGAAATAACTGAGTATTAACACTATAGACTGAGATGTTCTTCAAGCCTTAATTGTGCCAAGATTCTGCTTAGCTCTCCTTCCTCGGTGCCCACAGTCACAAAAAGACAAATATTGTATGATCCTACTTATGTGAGGTACCTAGAGTAGTCAAATTCAGAGACAGAAAGTGAAATGGTACTTGCCAGGGGCTGGGGGTGGGAGAATGGAGAGTTACTCTTTAATGGGTACTGAGTTTCAGTTTGGAATGATGGAAAGTTCTGGAGTTGGATGGTGGGGAGAGTTGCATAACAATGTGAATGTACTTAATGCCACTGAACTATACACTTAAAAATGGTTAAAATGTCAATTTTATGTTCTGTATACTTTACCAATAATAATAATAATCCAGTGAACCTACCTCCAGCTTGACACTCCTCCAGCTCTCTGTGTAGATTATGTATCAGCAAACTGGCTTCCCATCACTTGGGCAATTATTTGCACATGTGATTGCAATGCTTTTATTTTTTGTGTTTTGGTTCACTGTATGGAATAGCCTGTCCCAGACGCAAACGTATCAGTAATAGTAAGGCAAATGCTAGACTAGGACACTGTAGAAGAAATTGAAATGCTGACTACATCTGGACTTTCACCATACAACATTTAAAAGCCTTTGAATCCTATTATTCTGTGAGAATATTTGAGAGTATACAGTCTTTTAGAACCATGTGCCTTTCAAATTGCATCTCTGTAATAATCAATGATTGTACTTGAAACCCTAAGGAAGATGTCTAACTTCTCCATTGTTTTCTGTCATCATTAAAATAAACATTAGTACTTGTAAACCAAACTAGCTAGAATGTGCTTTAAAATTCATTGAATCGATATTGTGTAAGTAGAAAAAAAATTACTACTATAGCTAATATCTACTGTCCTTCACATGGCTAAGTCATACTTACAACCATTCCATGCTGTAAAATACCCTCAACAGGTACAAACTGAAAAGAAGAGCCCGTAAAGAAGGCCAAAATAAAAAACAAATACTTTTCTCTTGAAATTATAGGCAAGGCAAAGGCATAAACCCAGTTAAACTTTCAGATTTTTTCCCTAATACTCCAGTTGAAAATCCCAAAGCTAATCTTCCCATGAATACATTCTCTATTTTGTCAAAAAGAGACAAATGGAAATTAGTTTGCTTCAAAACAATAATACTAAAAAAACTGCAAATTCTGATTCAAGTTGACTTAAGAAAGACAAAGTGAAAAGTAAAAAGTCTAATAGACTACAACAAATTTGAACAAGTTCCCAAAGCGCATCTGAAATTTCATCTCCTTTTTTTCCCTCCTGCTGGCTTCCCCTCACTCTGCCCAGAAAGTCCTAATTTTAGCTGTCAGCAAGAAAATGCTATACAGCGTTAGCAAATCAAATGCTTTTTATTGGAGACAGTCTCTGGGGAAAATGGAGCTAAGTAAAAGATTAGATAGAATTTAATTTTTAATCCAGAATGTATCCTTAACAGGAGTCCTTTAAATAGCAGATGCCATGTTTTATTATTAATGTGGGTGTTAAAAAACCCCAAAGCATGTCACCTCCCAGAAGATCTCTGCAATTTCTTTAGCAAAATGACACTAAGGAAAGCCTGCCTCCTTTTTCATGGCTGACCCACTGGGCATTTGCTGAGTTCAAAGAGATGAGAAAGATACACATTCCTACGTTCTGTCATGGCAGAAGGACCACAGAGAGAAAAGCACAAACTACCTGGATTTTCTTCCCCTTTAATCTGTGATCAATTTAAATAGGTAACTTTAATATGTAGATGTAAGTAGAATATTTCTTTTTTTTTTTTTAATTGTACTTTAAGTTCTGGGGTACATGTGGAGATCATGCAGGATTGTTTCATAGGTACACACATGGCAATATGGTTTGCTGCCTCCATCCCCCCATCACCTACATCTGGCATTTCTCCCATGTTATACCTCCCTGACCTCCACATCCTGCCCTCTGGCCCTCCCTTGGACCCCTAACAGACCCCAGTGTGTGATGCTCCCCTCCCTGTGTCCATGTATTCTTATTGTTCAACACTCACCTATGAGTGAGAACATGCGGTGTTTGATTTTCTATTCTTGTGTCAGTTTGCTGAGAATGATGGTTTCCAGATTCATCCATGTCCCTACAAAGCACACAAACTCATTGTTTTTTATGACTGCATAGTATTCCAAGGTGTATGTATGCCACATTTTCCTTGTCCAGTCTATCGTCGATGGGCATTTGGTTTGGTTCCAGGTCTTTGCTGTTGTGAAAAGTGCCGCTATGAACATACATGTGCATGTGTCTTTATAATAGAATGATTTATAATACTTTGGATATATACCCAGTAATGGGATGGCTGGGTCAAATGGAATTTCTATTTCTAGGTCCTTGAGGAATCGTCACACTGTCTTCCACAATGGTTGAACTAGTTTACACTCCCACCAATAGTGTAAAAGTGTTCCTATTTCTCCACATCCTCTCCAGCCTCTGCTGTCTCCAGATTTTTTAATGATTGCCATTCTAAATGGCGTGAGGTGGTATCTCAATGTGGTTTTGATTTGCATTTCTCTAATAATCAGCGATGATGAGCATTTTTTCAGTTGTTTGTTGGCCTCATATATGTCTTCTTTTGAAAAGTATCTGATCATATCCTTCTCCCACTTTTGGATGGATTTGTTTGTTTTTTTCTTGTAAATCTGTTTTAGTCCTTTGTAGATTCTGGATATTAGCCCTTTGTCAGATGGGTAGATTACAGAATTTTTTCCCATTCTGTTGGTTGCCAGTTCACTCTAATGATTGTTTCTTTTGCTGTACAGAAGCTCTGGAGTTTAATTAGGTCCCATTTGTCTATTTTGGCTTTTGTTGCCAATGCTTTTGGTGTTTTAGTCATGAAGTCCTTGCCTATGCCTATGTCGTGAATGGTTTTGCCTAGGGTTTCTTCTAGGGTTTTTATGGTGTTAGGTCTTATGTTTAAGTCTTTAATCCATCTGGAGTTAATTATAGTATAAGGTGTCAGGAAGGGGTCCAGTTTCTGCTTTCTGCCCACTGCTAGCCAGTTATCCCAGCCCCATTTATTAAACAGGGAATCCTTTCCCCATCACTTGTTTTTGTCAGGTTTGTCAAAGATCAGATGGTTGTAGATGTGTGTCATTGCCTCCAAGGCCTCTGTTCTGTTCCATTGGCCTATATCTCTGTTTTGGTACCAGTACCATGCTGTTTTGATTACTGTAGCTTTGTAGTATAGTTTGAAATTAGGTAGCATGATGCCTCCAGCTTTGTTCTTTTTGCCTAGGATTGTCTTGGCACTGTGGGCTCTCTTTTGGTTCCATATGAACTTTAAGGTGTTTTTTTTTTTTTCAGTTCTGTGAAGAAGGTCATTGGTAGCTTGATGGGGATAGCATTGACTCTATAAATTACTTTGGGTTGTTTGGCCATTTTCATGATACTGAATCTTCCTAACCATGAGCACAGAATGTTTCTCCATTTGTTTGTGTCCTCTCTTATTTCTTTGAGCAGTGGTTTGTAGTTCTCCATGAAGAGGTCCTTCATGTCCCTTTGTTAGTTGTATTCCTAGGTATTTTATTCTCTTTGTAGCAATTGTGAATGGGAGTTCACTTTTGATTTGGCTCTATGTTTGTCTGTTATTGGTGTGTAGAAATACTTGTGGTTTCTCCACATTGATTTTGTATCCTGAGACTGCTGAAGTTGCTTATCAGTGTCAGGAGATTTTGGGCTGAGACAATGGGGTCTTCTAAATAAACAATCATGTCATCTGCAAATAGAGACAATTTGGATACCTAATTGTCCCTAATTGAATACCCTTTATTTCTTTTTCTTGCCTGATTGCTCTGGCTAGAACTTTCAATACTATATTGAATAGGAGTGGTGACAGAGGGCATCCTTGTCTAGTGCTGGATTTCATAAGGAATGCTTCCAGTTTTTGCCCATTCAGTATGATATTGGTTGTGGGTTTGTTGTAAATAGCTTTTATTGTTTGGAGATATGTTCCATTGATACCTAGTTTATTGAGAGTTTTTGGCATAAAGCGCTGTTGAATTTTGTCAAAGGCCTTCTCTTCATCTATTGAGATAATCATGCAGTGTTTGTCTTTGGTTCTATTTATGTGGTGAATTATGTTTATAGACTTGCGTATGTTGAACCAGACTTGCATCCCTGGGATGAAACCTACTCAATCATGATGCATAAGCTTTTTGATGTGCTGTTGCAATCGGTTTGCCAGTATTTTATTGAAGATTTTTGCATCTATGTTGATCATAGATATTGTCCTGAAGTTTTCTCTTTTTGTTGAGTTTCTGTCGGGTTTTGGTATCAGGATGATGTTGGTCTCATAAAATGATCTGGGAAGGATTCCCTCTTTTTGTATTGTTTGGAATAGTTTCACAAGGAATGGTACAAGCTCCTCTTTGCACGTCTGGTAGAATTCAGCTGTGAACCCATCTGGATCTGAACATTTTTTGGTTGGTAGGCTCTTAATTGCTGCCTCAACTTCAGCCCTTGTTATTGGCTCAAGGTTTCAACTTCTTCCTGGTTTAGGTTTGGGAGGGTGCAAGTGTCCAGGAATTTATCCATTTCTTCCAGGTTTGCTGGTTTATGTGCATAGAGTTGTTTGTAGTAAGCTCTCATTGTAGTTTGTGTTTCTGTGGAGTCTGTGATTATATCCCCTTTATTATTTTTTATTGCATCTATTTGATTCTTCTCCTTTTCTTTTTTGTTAATCTGGCTAGCGGTCTGTCTATTTTGTTTATCTTTTCAAAAAACTAGCTCCTGGATTTATTGATTTTTTGAAGGGTTTTTTTGTGCCTCTGTTTCCTTCAGTTCTGCTCTGATCTTAGTTATTTCTTGTCTTCTGCTAGCTTTTGGGTTTTTTTAATCTTATTCCTCTGGCTCTTTTAATATTGACAATAGGGTGTTGATTTTAGATCTTTCCTTGCTTCTCATGTGGGCATTTATTGCTGTAACTTTCCCTCTAGACACAGCTTTGAATGTGTCCCAGAGATTCTGGTACATTGTGTCTTCATTCTCGTTGGTTTCAAAGAACATCTGTATTTCTGCCTTCACCTCATTAATTATCCAATCAACATTCAGGACCCAGTTGTTCAGTTTCTGTGAAGTTATGTGGTTCTGAGTTACTTTCTTAATTCTGAGTTCTAATTTGATTGCACTGTGGTCTCAGAGACTTTGTTATGATTTCCGTTCTTTTGCATTTCCTGAGGAGTGATTTACTTCCCATTTTGTGGTCAATTTTAGGGTAGGTGCCATGCAGTGCTGAGAAGAATGTATATTCTGTGAATTTGGGGTGGAGATTTCTATAGATGTCTGTTAGGTCCGCTTGGTACAGATCTGAGTTCAACTCCTGGATATCGTTGTTAATTTTCTGTCTCGATCTATCTAATATTGACAGTAGAGTGTAAAAGTCTCCCACCATATTATTGTGTGGGAGTCTAAGTCTCTTTGTAGGTCATTAAGAACTTGCTTTATGTACCTGGGTGCTCCTGTATTGGGTACATATATATTTAGGATCGTTAGTTCTTCTTGATGCATTGATCCTTTTACCATTTTGTAATGCCCTTCTTTTTCTCTTTTGATCTTTGTTGGTTTAAAGTCCATTTTATTAGAGACTAGGATTGCAACTCCTGCTTTTTTTTGTTCTCCATTTGCTTGATAAATCTTCCTTCATCTCTTTATTTTAGCCTGTGTGTATCCTTGCACGTGAGATGGGTTTCCTGAATACAGCACACCAATGGGTTTTGTCTTTTTATCCAGTTTGCTGGTCTGTGTCTTTTGATTGGGGCATTTAGTCCATTTACATTTGAGGTTAATATTGTTATATGTAAATTTGATCTGGCCATTTTGATACTAGCTGGATGTTTTGCCTGTTAGTTGACACATTTTCTTCATTGTATCGATGCTCTTTACCATTTGGTGTGTTTTTGGAGTGGCTGGTACTTGTTGTTCCTTTCCTTGTTTAGTGCTTCTTCAGGAGCTCTTGTAAGGCGGGCCTGGTGGTAATGAAATCTCTCAGCAATTGCTTGTCCATAAAGGATTTTCTTTCTCCTTCACTTATGAAGCTTCTGCTTGGTTGATTTGGTTATTGAAAGTTGTGTATGCTTCTCTAAGTTCTTGTGCTGTGTTTTTCAGCTCCATCAAGTCATTTATATTCTTCTCTAAGCTGTTTATTCTAGTAGCATCTCATCCAACCTTTTTTCTAGGTTCTTAGTTTCTTTATATTGGGTTAGCACATGTTCTTTTAGCTCTGAGAAGTTTGTTGTTACCTACCTTATGAAGCCTGTTTCTCTCAATTCATCAGATTCATTCTCCATCCATCTTTGATCCCTTGCTGGTGAGGAGTTGTGATCCCTTGGAGGAGGAGAGGTGCTCTGGTTTTTGGTGTGTTCATCCTTTTTGAGCTGATTTCCTCCCATCTTAGTGGCTTGATCTACCTGTGGTCTTTATAGTAGATGACTTTCGGATGGGGTCTCTGAGTGGACGTTCTTTTTGTTGATGTTGAAGCTATTTCTTTCTGCTTCTTAGTTTTCCTTCTAACAGTCAGGCCCCTCTGTTGCAGGACTGCTGGAGTTCCAGACCTTGATTTGCCTGGGGATCACCCACAGGGGCTGCAGAACAGCAAGGGTTGCCACTGGTTTCTTCCTCTTCTGTCCTCATTCAAGAATTGTACCTGAAAGATACTCTTTGGCGTGTCGTCCTGAGTTCTCCTTTATGAGATGTGTCTTTCGGTATATGGGGAGTGGGGAGTTGCTTGAGGAGACAGACTGTCCCTGATAGGAGCTCAAGTGCTGTGCTGGGAGCTCTGTTGTTCCATGCAGAGCTGCTGGGCAGGTTCCTCTAAGTCTGCTGCCACTGAACTCATAACCGCCTCTTTTCCCAGGTGTTCTGTTCTAGGAAGGTCAACTTTATTTATAAGTTCCTGTCATGCTGCTGTCTTTTTCATAGATGCCCTGACCAACATGGAGTACTCTAGTCACAGTCTGCCAGCAGAGGTGTTGTTGAGCTGCCCAGGCTCTGCCCAGCTGCTGTGTGAAGTGCCTCTGTAGTGGCGGACTGCCTCAGTAGTGGGGTATGCCCTTCTGTCCATTGAGCTGGACCATCCTGGGTCCAGCTGCACTTGCTGCGAAACTCTCAATCCAGAGCGTTTCAGATTGCTTGTTTTGTGGGGGTGGTACCTGCCGAGCCAGATTACCTGGCCCTGTCTCAGCCCCCACCCTTTCAGTTGAATGGGCAGCTCTTTCTCCCAGGCATTCCAGGTGCCAGTCGAAACAGCCATCCAGACTTGTGTGAGTTTCTGTGCACCCTTGACCTAGCACCAGCTGAAACCACTGCACTCAAAACTTGTGGCGCTTTTTGGTCTGGGAATTTCCTGGTCTGTGGGCAGTGAAAACTTGTTTGGAAATGCAATGAGCACTCACCCTCTGCGCCGTTCTCGCCGGGAACTGCACTCCGGAGCTGTTCCTATTTGGCCATCTTGGATTCTCCCTCAGAATATTTCTTTTTTCTTTTTTTTTTTTTGTGACAGAGTCTTGCTCCATCACCAGGCGCCAGGCTGGAGTGCAGTGGCGCGATCTCGGCTCCGCCTCCCTGGTTCAAGCAATTCTCCTGCCTCAGCCTCCCGAGTATCTGGGACTATAGGTGTGTGCCACCATGCCCAGCTAATTTTTGTTTTTTGATTGTTTTATTTTGTCGTTGTTGTTTTTTGTTTGTTCGTTTTGAGACAGAGTTTCGCTCTTGTTACCCAGGCTGGAGTGCAAGGGCATGATCTCGGCTCACCGCAACCTCCACCTCCTGGGTTCAGGCAATTCTCCTGCCTCAGCCTCCTGAGTAGCTGGGATTACAGGCACATACCACCATGCCCAGCTAATTTTTTGTATTTTTAGTAGAGACAGGGTTTTACCATGTTGGTCAGTATAGTCTTGATCTCTTGACCTCGTCAACTGACCGCCTCTGCCTCCCAAAGTGCAGGGATTACAGGCGTAAGTCACCGCACCAGGCCCAGAATATTTCTTTTCAGACATATTGGTTCACCTTCCTTCAATGTATTCAGAGCCTCTAAAACAAAAGAGATCAGTGACCTAGATTAAAAAGGCAGGCTGAACATGGTGGCTCATGCCTGTAATCCCAGCTACTCAGGAGGTAGACCAGCTTGGACAACATGATAAAACACCATCTCTACAAAAGGTTTTAGATGTTAGCGAGGCATGGAGGTGCACACCCGGCTAAGTAGAATGCAAACTTCTACTGGAAACCAGCCTGGGCAACACTGGCAATACTCCATTGCTACAATAACAACAACAAATTAGTCAAGCATGCTGATGTGTGCCTGTAGTCCTAGCTACTGTTTCCAATGCCTTTCTAAGCATTCTGTCTTAATGTTTGGCAGGTTAGAAGCAGCAGCTTACCAGGGGTTAGACTTGCCCTCTCCCACTTGTGTCTCAGTGAATCTTAGAGAATGTCCTTTTGCTCAAAGCATGTCAAAGGAAAGGATCAAGCCCTTGGTTCTACTGTGAAATGTAATTTGCACCGCTTTATATGTTAGTAAAATGCAACAATGTGAAGTTCAACTAATTGAGCCTTCTATGAGGAATGCTATCAATGAGATTTCAGGCCCTCACTTATGAACACATGTTTTCAGTTGCTAGTGATTTATTTTGCTGATCCTTTCAATTTGTCAACCGGGTGAGAATAGACTCGCAGTCTTCAGGATTCTAATACCAATCACATGGCTAAAATTAGAACTCCTGAGTTTGTGCTAAGTGCCTTTAATCTCTATGACTCTGGAAAATAAAAGAGATCTGAGAGCATTAAGAGAAAGGTACAGAGACCTCCTCATTGATTAGATTGTCCCCATCTAATCATTTTTGGCTCCTGCTTCCAGAAATTAGAGTAGCCTGATCACTTATTTATCCTTCCTCTAATTCTGCCACTTGGGTGGAGATCTAAGTCACTCTTAATTTGCCTTATTTTCGCAATATATAATCTAGCTAATTTGCTCCTGAAGAATTAATTTCCAAGTCAAACGTTTCCCTTTAAGCCTAGATCTTGTTATGTCCAGACAGCCAGGAAAGTCTGGGAAGGGAAAGGAATTCTATCAAATTACCAGATGATTCATCTCAGAGAGCACAATATCTAAGCAGGTGGAAACACTGCATGAATCAGAAGCACTAATCTGTGTGCTAATGGACCATTTATTTGCATTTTATTTTCCTTGGGGGAAAAAAAGTCACGTCAGTCTAATTTTGAGTGCAATATGCATATCTATTGATATTCAAAGAAAAGAACTGCACACATACAGGTATTCACATCTCTAAGCTGCATAACTGGTTTCTGTTTTGAAACAGAAAGGTATCAGCTACATGACTCACAAGGTATTTCAAAACACTCATTTGATAAAATGATTAATACACTGAAAATGTCTCTTCAAGGCTTATAATAAACTAATAGATTTTTGCTAAACATTAAATGACAAGAGGAGTTCAAAAGTTCAAATTGCACAAAATCTATGTTTACCTTATTCCAAGAGATAACCAGGCAAGCCTGCCCACATAGCAAATCCCTAGTTGTTGGGGTCCAGCTGCATGAATCAACACTGTACTGGCCCCAGGTGTGATTTGGTGCCACTTATCCTGGTGCCACTAACCTAGTGGTCTGATCTGACTTAAATATCAATAGGAACAATTCTGGCTCCCATGGATCCCTGGGACTTCCAGAACTCAAGCAGCAGTTGCAAGAATCTCATCATTGAAAAGTTCTCAATTCACTTATGTGATTGGGGAGACTGAGGAAGAAAAATACTGCAGCTACAAGTCTTTCCTTTTTTCTGCCATTTCCCAATTGAGTTTCCTGCTTTATCCACCCTGATTTGAGAATGCAAGCTGGACAGAAAATGAAAGTCAATAACCTATTACAATATATCCTGATTCACATAATCACAGGAGTTTACTCATTATCACCAATGTTGTTTTGACAGTGACACCACTTTTGCAAACATTATGACAGGAAGAGAAGTCTAGCATGGCTGACTCGATGTTGCTCTAGCCTCACAAGCTGTCCTCACTCATTCCTGGGCATAGGCCAAGCTAACCATGGGAGGAATTTAGTTTAATTTTTAAAGCAAGGATAATAGTCCCTCCCTAAAACTGCTCCCCTCCTTGTTTAGAGATCACCTCTGTACAACTAATGAAGGGACAGAGATTAGGATTACAGGAGGAGCCTAAACTCTTCAAAGATGTAGGCATAGTTTCTGTAATCCCTTACTGCTCAGGATTCATGTGTCCAGAGGTCACAAGTTTTGTGACTTCCCCAGTTGCTCCCATAGATAGCATCACTATTGCAGTACCTAAGATTGAGCTTTTGAAATTTTTTTTCAGACTGCTGCATTCTGGAAACTGGCCCTACCTAGACCCACAACTTATGGCTCAAATGGTCCTGTGGCCCCAACCCAGATGCTGACTCAACACTCAAGGACCATCTTCCACACCACACCCCGTAATTTCACCCCCAGGCAATCAGTAGCACCTGTTCCCTAGCCCCCATCCATCAAATTATCCATAAAACCCTAGCCCCTGAGTTCAAAAGGAGGCTGATTTGAGTAATAACTCCAATCATTCTGCTTGGCGGGCCCTGTGTTAGTTAAATTCTTTCTTTACTGCAATACCAGCCTTAGTGAATTGGTTTTGTCTATGCAACAAGCAAGAAGAATCCCTGAGGTGATAACAAATGCTTCTAAGAGCTGTGGGTACAAAGCTGGTACTCAGAAATATAGTCTGACCTTCATGTCAGTGTTTTTGTAAGCCAATAATCATTAAACATCCAGGTTTGGAAAAATAATGAATATATTCAATGCTTACATTGGTTACTTTATATAATCATTCGACCTTATGAGGTAGGCAGATTATTCCCATTTTAAACATAAGAAAACTGAGGCAAAGTGAACTAATCGATCAAAGTCACTATATTCATTTTCTAGTATTAGTTTTCCTATTAAGCACTCAGTGCCACAAACTGGGTGCTTAAACTGGGTGCTTAAGACAACAGAAATTTATTGTCTCAAAGTTCCAGGAGGTGGAAATCCAAAATCAGGGTGTTAGTACGGCCATGATTCCTCTGAAACTTGTAGAGGAGCAGTCTCCAACATTTTTGGCACTAGTGACCGATTTTGTGGAAGACTATTTTTCCATGGACTGGGCAATGGAGGGATGATTACATGATTCAAGTTCATTACATCTATTGTACACTTAATTTCTGTTCATATTACAGTATAATAATAATAATTATACAACTCACCATAATGTAGAATCAATGGGAACCCTAAGCTTGCTTTCCTACAACTAGATGATCCCATCTGGGGGTACAGGAGACAGTAACAAATCATCAGGCATTCGATTCTCATAAGGAGTGTGCAATTTAGATCCCTCGCAATCATAGTTCACAATGGGGTTTATGTTATGGTCTCTAACCTGGGGACTGGGGACTGCTGCTGTAGGAGAATCTTTCTTTGCTCCCTCCTAGTTCCTGGTAACCCCAGATGTTCCCTGGCTGTGTATCCATCACTCTACTCCTCTTTGTTCCAACCTAGTGTCTTATGGTTTTCTCCCTGTGTGTCTCTGTCTTTTCATGATCATCTTCTTGTAAGAATATCAATCATATTGGATTCAAACCCCAAACTAATCCAGTATGACATCATCGTAACTAATTCTATCTGCAACTACCACATCCCCAAATAAGGTCATGTTCTAAGAAACTGTGGTTTAGGACTAGAACATATCTTTTTGAGGGGACACAATTTAACCCATAACTGTCACATAGCTAGAAGTAGCAGAGTAAGGATTATGATTCATGTACTCTGCTGTCTCAAATATCAGGATGTGAAAAAGATAGTGGGCTGGATGTTACATCACAGTACATGTAATATCTAAATTGAAAGACATCTTGAACATCTGACTCTTTAGCATCTGACTCCTGCCTTAACCTTCTCTGGAAAACAAATATTCTATTGTTGGATCAGTACTTTAGTTAACTCCCTTAAGATTCTGATGTGTTCCTTTTTATGCCTTTCAGAATTCAGAGCTATGGCTAAAATTTCCACAGGACAAATGAAAAAGCACTTTTTTTTTTTTTTGGTAGAGATACGTTTTGCTGTGTTGCCCAGGCTAGTCTCGAACTCCTGGCCTTAAGCCGTCCTTCTGCCCAGCTTTCTGAAGTGCTGCTGGGGCTGGGATTAGCTGGGATTATAGGTGTGAGCATCATGCCTGGCCTATTTTCTTTACTACTAACAAGTAATCTTCAGCTAGCACTTACTATTTACAAATATTTTACTAAATACTTTGGGAGCCTTGGTCCATTTGATCATCACAATAATCTCATGAAGCAGGGATCATTGTTGTTTTCATTTTATAGATATAGACACTGAAGTGTAGAGAAATCAGTTGACTTGCTCAAGGTCATTAAACTCGTTCTATGCAATCTATCTTCAGAGCACAAGCTGTTAACTCTCCTGATTCTTGTCTCTCTCTTCCCAAAGTTAAAAACATGGTGACAATGTTCCAAGGCTGCTCTGTCTTTTTGGTAACTGCCACTGAAGCAAAGAAACTCTAATTTGGCCGCATAACCACCTTGGCTAAATCCTACTCTTCTAAATGTCTTAGTCTCACTAGTTACATATGTGGTAAAATATAAAAATTTTATGTAAAAATTGCATAAAATTACTTTCATCTTTGGTCAAGTTGAATAGACCAAAATCCCATTATATAATCAATACATTTATAAACTTTGTTAATTAAATTAGCTAAAGATTTTTACATTATATTTAGTTTGAATATTTTCTTTTTTATTTTATTTTATTTATTTATTTATTTATTTTGAGACGAAGTTTCGCTCTTGTTACCCAGGCTGGAGTGCAATGGTGCGATCTCAGCTCACCGCAACCTCCGCCTCCTGGGTTCAGGCAATTCTCCTGCCTCAGCCTCCTGAGTAGCTGGGATTACAGGCACGCGCCACCGTGCCCAGCTAATTTTTTGTAGTTTTAGTAGAGACAGGGTTTCACCGTGTTGACCAGGATGGTCTCGATCTCTTGACCTCGTGATCCACCCGCCTCGGCCTCCCAAAGTGCTGGGATTACAGGCATGAGCCACCACGCCCGGCCCTTATTTTATTATTTTTAAGACTGGGTCTGGCTCTGTTGCTTAGGCTGGAGTACAATGGCAAAATCTCAGCTCACTGCAACCTCTGCTTCCAGGGTTCAAGCACTTATCCTGCCTTGGTCTCCTAAGTAGCTAGGACTACAGGTGCATGCCACTGTGCCCAGCTAATTTTTGCATTTTTAGTAGAGATGGGGTTTCACCAGAACATTTTCTTTTTGAGTACTGCAAATATCTGATAAGGCAAAGTTACGAAGTTAAGCAAATCTTCCTCTTATAAATAAACTCAATTTACAAATAAAACTTTTAAGTTGTCTCAAACATTTGGATACTATTTGTGTGCTTAATAAAATTTTCTTACACATTTCTGCTGAAAATGTATAAGATGTTTGAAACATTTTCAAATTATAACAACCTTGATCCTTTATCTCTCTATGCTTATTTCTTTATCTTCTCTGTATGGAAAATAATTTCATTAATGAAGCAGCTTTGTCATGAAATGTGGAGACCATTTCTGGAACTAGAGATGAGGGACCAAAATATGGTTACCCATTAGTGAGTTTTAAGACTGAGACATGAGACCAAGAATTATGTTAGTCTAGGATATGCTAATCTGAGTTATGTGAATATAATGAACTATTTTTTGTTTTTGGTTTTGTTTTTTGTTTGTATGTTTGTTTGTTTTTGAGACAGAGTCTCACTCTGTCACCAATCTCAGCTTACTGCAACCTCCGTCTCCCGGATTCAAGCAATTCTCCTATCTCAACCTCCTGAGTAGCTAGGACTGTAGGTGCCCGCCACCACAGCGGCTAATTTTTGTATTTTTAGTAGAGATGGGGTTTCACCGTGTTGACCAGGCTGGTCTCGAATTCCTGACCTCAAGTGATCTACCCATCTCAACCTCCCCAAGTGCTAGGATTACAGGCATGAGGTACAGCACCTAGCCTAATGAACTGTTTTTAAAGGTCCTTGTGTCAACAAGAAACTCCAAGCCAATACCATATAGCTGGAGTATAGTTTGGTAGCCTATGCCTCCTGAATTTTTATACCTTACATAATTAATTCATCTTTCATTCATTCATAGTATCTTCTAATTTTAGTGCCTGATGTTTGTTAGTAGCTTTACATACTTACGTTTTGTTTGTAAAAAATTTCCTTCTGCCCTTATTTGGATTCTGCAAATTTCTTCACTGCCTGATTAGACTACATTCTAATCATGCTTTGTTTGTTTTTGTTTGTTTGTTTGTTTGTTTATTGCCTTGAATAGCACTTGGCCACAGCTCTATGTTCCTTTAAAAAAAATTCTTCATTGACGTATAATTAATTTACATACCATATAACTCACACATTTAACATGGACAATTAAATTGCTTTTAATATGTTCATGGATATGTGCAACCATCACCACAGTCAGTTTTGAAATATTTTTCTCATTTCAAAGAAGAAATGCTGTACCCTTTAGCTATCACTCCCACACCCACGTGTCATATCTCAACCTTCCCTCAGCCTTGAACAACGCACAGATTTCTCTATTCTGGACTTTTATAAGTTTGGAGTCATATAATATGTGGCCTTTTGTGACTGGCTTGGTTAATACGAATGAAACACTACCAGCTGAGGCAGGCCATGAAAGCCTGAAAGTTTGATGCTAGAGAAAGTTGAGTGTGATTTAGTTTAGGGAACAAAAAGACCATAGTTTTTCTAGCTAAAAGTGGAGATTTGGGATAGGGATGGACAGGGGAAAACCAAAAGTGTTACTAGAGCAAGGTTGCAGTCCTAGTTGGGGTGACTGATTGACTAACCAGAAGACTTACCAGGGAGATCCTGGAAAGACAGAACCATTGATGGATTGAGACAAGCTCCTCACAGATCCGTAGACCAGTAGGATACTATTCGTGCATAGAGAGACTTGAGAGGTGCTGGCAAAAAGCACAAGCAAAGGGGTAGTTGATAACTGGCTGTTAATTTAAGTGTTCCTCCATTCACACAATGTCACTTCAATATAAGATGGAAGCCTTATGGTTTCTGAGGTATTTTAGCACAACTCTACCAAAACAGTGGCTGACCACTAAACTAAATTACATAGACCAGGGGTTTCCAATCTTTTGGCTTCCCTGGGCCACATTGAAAGAATTGTCTTGGGCCACACATAAAATATAATAATACTAATGATAGCTGATGAGCTTTAAAAAAAATCATAAAAAAAATCTTGTAATGTTTTAAGAAAGTTTACAAATTTGTCCTGGGCTGTATCCAAAGCCATCCTGGGCCACATGTGGCCCATGGGCCACAGGTTGGACAAGCTTGATGTAGACACAGTGCTAACTTCTAGAAAGCCAGGCTTTAAAAAAAAAGGAATAGAAACACTTAAAAGACATGAGCAAATGAAAAATATGGGAGAAGCACATTCTGCTTTTAAGTCTAGGAGTTTAATTAAAAATAACTAACATGGCCAGGTACAGTGGCTTATGACTGTAATGTCAACACTTTGGGAGACTGAAACAGAAAGATTGCTTGAGGCCAGGAGTTTGAAACCAGTCTGGTCAACATAGCAACACTGTGTCTCCACAAAACAACAACAACAATGACAACAACAACGTCCCCTCAAAAACTCAAGCTAGTTGTGGTGGCTCACATTTATAATCCCAACACTTAGAGGGGCGGAAGCAGGAAGATTGTCTGAGCCCAGGAATTTGAGATCAGCTTGGCCAACATGGTGAGACCCTGTCTCTACAAAAAAAA
>NW_016107360.1:5612351-5623682 GCF_001604975.1 Cebus imitator
TATATATATATATTAGTCAGATGTGATAACGCATGCCTGTATTCCCAGCTGCTGGGGAAGCCTAGGTGGGGTGACTGCTTTGAACCTAGGAGGTAGAGGCTGCAGTGAGCTTGTGATTGCACCACTGCACCTCAGCCTGGGTGACAGAGTGAGACTCTAACTCAAAACAAATAAAACAAACACACAAAAACAAACAAACCCAGAATAGCTTTGAGAACATATTGTCTAAAATGCCAACTTTTCAACCAAAAAGAAACAGGAGGATGTGACCTATACACAAGGAGGAAAAAAAATGATCAATAGAGATTAACTGTGAATGAGCCCAGACCCTGAAATTATCAGACAAATACTTCAATAGAGCTATTATAAATATGTTTACAGAATTAAAGAAAAATATGTTGGTAATAAACCAATGAATGAGAAACCTCATTAAGTGGAAACTATTTTTAAAAATGGAAATTTGAGAGTGAAAAATGCAATAATAAAAATCAAAAATTTACCAGAATGAGTTCAACAGCAGATTTGAGATGGCAGAAGAAAGAATAAACTAATTTGAAGGTAGATCAATAGGAATTATCCAATCTTAAGAGGTAAGAAAAATAAGCAGTGTCAGAAATCTTCAGGACAATAACAAGAATTACAGTATATACATAATGAAAGTTTAAGAAAGAGAAGACAGAAAAAAGGCCTAAAAATATATTTGAAGAATTAATGTCTAAGAGCTCCCCAGTTTGCTGAAAAACACTAACCAACAAATCCTACAAACTCTATGAGTCCCAAGAAGAATAAACACAAAGCAACTTGAACACAGACATATCAGAGTCAAACTGGAGAAAGACAAAGAGAAAATCTTGAAGGCTGCAATAGAAAAACAATGCATCAAATATAGGAAACAGTACAATTAACAGTTGACATCAGAAATGATAGAAATCAGAAGATAGTTAAATAGCATATTCAAAATGCTGAACAAAACAGTGTGAAGTGAGAATTCTATATAAAGGAAGACTATCCTTCAGAAATGAAGATGAAATAAAGACACTCCCAGATAAACAAAATCTGAGAATTCATTTATCTTTCCTATAAGAAATAGTAAATGAAAGCTTCCGGCTAAAACAAAATGATACCACATGGTAACCTGGAAAAGCACCAGAAATGGTAAATAGGTAGATGGATTTTTTTAACTGTATATATGCATATCCTCTTTTCTCTTAATATTTTTTAAAAACCATCAGATTGCAGAAAGCAGTAACTCTAAGACTGTATTGTTTAATCAATGACACTTATATGTATAATATATGTGACAATAATGGCACAAAGATGAGAAAAGTTAATGGAACTACAGTTATCCCTGAGCCTACTTGGGGGATTGGTTCCAGGATCTCCTGCATATACCAAAGTCCACACATATTCAGATCCCACAGTCAACCCTCTGGAATGTGTAAATACAAAATGTCAATTCTCCATTTATGTGAGTTTCACATTCCATGAATGCTGTATTTGCTATCTGTATAGATTGAAAAATAATCATGTATGGCTTGGTGTGGTAGCTCACGCCTATAATCCAAGTACTTTGGGAGGCTGAGGTGGGTAGATCACAAGGTCAGGAGTTTGAGACCAGCCTAGCCAGTGTAGTGAAACGCCCCTCTACTAAAAATACAAAAATTAGCCTGGCATATTGGCAGGTCCCTGTAGTCCCAGTTACTTGGGAGGCTGAGGCAGGAGAATTGCTTGAACCAGGTAGGAAATTACAGTGAGCCGAGATTGTACCACGGTACTCCAGCCTGGGTGACAGAGTGAGACTCTGTCTCAAAAAAACAAACAAACAAACAAATTATGTATAAGTAGACCCATGAAGTTCAAACCCATGTTGTTCAAAGATCAGATGTATATTGAAATGTTTACTGTATTTACTGGAAATAAGTCAATATTAACCTAAAATAGATCATGATAAGTTTAAGTCACATATGTCAACACCTAGAACAACCTTATATACACAGAAATATACACATGCAGACCCACAGATAACAAAAAATATAGCTAAAATTTCACAAAGTAAAATGGCCTGATGATTTTTTTTTCAATAAGTAAGTAGGGAACAGAAGAACAAAAACACATGAGACATACAAAAAACACTAACAAAATTACAAGTATAAATCCAACCATATAAAATAATTACATTAAATTTGAATGTGCTAAATGTTTCAATCAAAAGTCAGAGATTGTCAAACTGGATATAAAAGACAGCTTCAACTATATGCTATTTACACTTTAATTTTTACCGTATTTTTTCCTCGGAAATTTTATAAATAATTTTACAGAAAAATTGGAACAGATTGAGGCACACTTTAGATGCAAAGACACAAATAGATTGAAATTAAAAGGAAGAAATAAGTTATACCATGCAAACAGTAATGATATAGAAGTGGCTATAATGTCAGAAAAAGACTTTAAGACAAGGAATATGTCTAAAGACAAAGGGAGACATTTCACAATGATAAAATGTTATTGCTTCAGAAAGATATAAAAAATTATAAATGTATATGTACCTAACAACAGAACCCTAAAATACATAAAGCAAAAACTTACGGAATTGAAAGGAGACATATAATTCAAAAATTTTAGTTGGAGATTTTAATATTCACCTTTAGTAATTGAGAGATCAACTAGAAAGAGAATCAATAAGTGAAACAGATGTACTTACACAACACTATCAAACAACTTGACCTTACTAATAAATATAGAATGTGCCATTTAACAATGCAATACACACTTTTCAAGCACACATAGAACATATGCTAAGCTGTAAAACATATCTCAATTCATTTTAAACACTTGATATCATGCCAAGTACATTCTCTAAACATAGTGGAATTCTGAGAAATCACCAGACAATTGAAAAATATACATTACATTTCTAAAGAACTCATAGGTCAAAGAAGAAATCACAAGGAAAATGAGAAATATCTTCAACTGGATAAAAATAAAAACATAGCTGGGTACAGTGGCTCATGCCTATAAGCCCAGCACTTTGGGAGACTGAGGCAGGCAGATTACTTCAGTCCAGGAGTTCAAGACCAACCTGGGTGATATGGTAGACCTCTGTCTCTACAAAAGAAAAAAACAGCAACATAAACATCAAAATTTATGAGATACAGCATTGGCCATGGATAATGATCGAGATGAATAGTCAGAGACCTGGAGAAAACACAACTGGAGAATTTATAACAGACATGATGGACATGGTGTAAGAATATTCATGTCACATATGATTACAGCTGCAAATAGGGTACCCATTAATTGATTAATCAGGTAGATAAAATGACTCACCTTGTGGATGTTAAGCTCTTTTCCCAGCCTACGTTTTCTTAGAAGGAATTCATGAACAAAGTGTCCAGATTGCCACAGTGTAGAGGTCATGCATGGGCTTAAAATCATTCGTTTTGCCTCACCAAGGTCAAGCTGGCTGCTGTCACTCTTAGGTATATAAACTTTATCCTAAATTATCAACTCTGAGTCTCTAGTAATGTATTGCATGTAGAACAAATTAGTCACTGGGGACAAGTTTGATTACATTAGCACTCTTATTATTTAAAAAAACAACAACTTAACAGAAATAGATTTTCCTTCTGGATTTGGATTTACTTCTCTATTCACAATGTTTCAGCCAAATGCTATATACTTCCCGAATGCCTCATTGCCTATCACAGTATCCTACTTAATACTGCCACTGTTTATGCAGGACAAAGCAGAAATACAAAGAACATCACTGCACACAAATCTCAATGTATATCTCAATGTGGATCTATAATCATTTTCTTTGTCTGAATTAATAGAAGTGGAATTGTCTGGTTCAATAACTTGATATAATATATATTTAATGTACATAGGCAAATTGTTCTCTAGAGAGCTTTTTATCACTTATCATTGCTACCACGAAATAAAAAACACTATTTCTTTCTCTTCATCTTCATCAACACTAAAAATCATTTCATTTAAAAAAAAACACACACTCAAAGTTTGCTGATGTAGTAAGAGAAAAATATAACTTAGAGATGCATTAATTTGTATTTTATTAATATTGGCATTAAATAGTTTTCTATATTAGTCATTTACATTTCTTTTTTTGTAAATTATCTATTGCCCACTCTAGTGGAGGGTGTTTGTTTTATAGACTTGGTAGCATGATTATATGTTCTTTATCTCCCTCAATTAGTTTTTTGTCTTAATTTAAGTTTTGACGGGTAAAAAACCAAAGATTCTATGTTGCCAAATCTATTCATGTTTTCCTTTAGGATTTCTTCCTTTGTTTGTAAATACACAGCCTTCTCCACCCTCGAGGTTGTAAAAATACTCAAATACCTTATTTTCCTTCAAGTTTTTTATGGCTTCATCAAAATACCACTTTATGTTTCACCTAAAGTATAAATATTGGATTATGTATTACTATTGAGTAAAATACAGTTTATTATTATATAGACCCAAATAAGAATCAATCTTATTACTCTGAAACAGTTAATACATATTTTAAAAGTTTAAAATAGAACAATTTGTGTCGTTTTCTAATTTTCAAATTAGAAATAGCTTGTATTTGCCACAACATATTGGATCACAATATTTTCTCTTTGTTCTTTCTTCACCTTTTTTTAAGGATTTGTCATATACCAAATTAACCCCAAAATAGTGTTCCTTTTGTATTTAATCTACTCTTTTTCATTGCAGATTTAGATAAATACAAATCGTTCGCCAGACTGAGTATTTAATCTACAACTTATTTATGCTTGAAAAGCTTATTCCTAAATTAATTTTGTAGCCATATTTCCACACTCACTAAAAACAGGCAAAATGAGAATATTTAGTAAAATGTTCAAATTTCTTCTACCTACATCTCTATTCCAAGTTTTTTTTAAAAAATATCATCTCAGACAATAATTTGAGAGTTATATTCTTCTCAGCAAATAATGCTGCCGCAAAATTGTTTTTTCTGGAAGCTTCTAAAAACTCTTCCACAGACATTTTTATATCTTCTGAGTGTCTAACAACTTGGAATTCACATTTATTTGATTTCACATCAGGTGTTAGTATCTTTCCTCCTTAAATCAAAGATTGTAAAAAATTGAATTTAAATAAGAATGTACTTGGTTTGTCACTTGAGATAATATCTAAAGTAGCCCCCGAGATAATATCTAAAGTAGCCCCCAATGCCACTTAATTGTCATGCAAATGACATCCTTTAGACAGAAACTATAATTATATTACATATAATATATGACTATATATACCCTATATTCAATCATATATTATTGTGATCATTATGAAACTGCAAGGCCTGTCTTTACTGGTAAAGAGATATTTATATTTATCCAAGAGATAAATACATCTAATTAATACACTACTATATTTTTTAACTCAGCTTTATAGATTATGAAAGAAACATGCATAAATACTGCCAGGATGTATATTTTCTTTTGCAAAAGCTTTTCTCTTACTCTGTTTTCAGAGAAGAAAAATAGGTACTTCTGGTTTTGGAAAATGGAGATTGTCACAGTCCTCGTCCTCCTTACTGACCGCAGACGTTTCTTTCATGTAATACATCTATCATTAGAAAATCTTCTTTAAGATCTTTCAAGATCTTAAGGTGTCATTGTATCAGTATCACCAGAGACCCAGTGAAAGAATAGAAAATTACCTTAATTTAGATTCTCTTAATTTAGCCTCATTAATTCAGGCTAAAATCATCTGATTTAGGAGAGAAGAGATGTCAGTTTTTATACAAACCTCTTATTTTGTTTTCTTTAATACCCTTTACAAAACCAATCTTTGAGAGGATACTAATTTTCTAATTTTTATTAACTGTGAAAAATTTTCATTCTAAATTTGCAATATACGTATGATTAATCAAGAACATTATAAAACCATTGCTGAAAATTATTGCTTATTCCCAAGTTTATGCCTGAATTTGTACAATTTTAAGGTATGTTTTGCTTTTTCCAAGAGTTAAAATCATGCCTTTTGATTTTAGCATGATTTTTGAGTTGAAATTTGGAGAGTTTTTTGTTTTTTGTTTTTATCTTTCAAATTCAAATGACAGAAATTTGGAGTTTTCCATTAATGACAACTTCATGATTTGCACTATAGGGAATGCTTTCTGAGAAATCAGATTGGTTAGTGACATATTTCTATGATCTTTAATTGCATGTCTGACAATGTTTGCAAATAAGACTTCATTGCACTCTTGGCTTAATAATGTATTTTTCTAGCCTACCTAACTCAGGGGCACATTGAAAGGGTACATATGGAAATAGTGAAGTTTGAATCAAAGTAATTACACTTTAAAGATTTGGGATCTTTATTATAATTACAAAAAGCCAATAATATAATTTATTATTCTCCTATTTCAAGTCTTTGACTTGTAATCCTATAGTTTGCTGTGTTGATTTGTTCCACAGAGCGCTTTGAAAAGGGCAGCATCAGTAATTTTCATTTACAAATTACTGGGTCTTACTGTCAGTATCTTCTAAAATATTATTCTCAGCATATGTGATTCATGTAGACAGGCAGATGGTAAATTTCCCTTTGGCAAAATACATTAAAACTCTCATTCTGCTGTCCTTTTGCAAGTTCTTACTGTTATGAGCTCTTACTGTTAACAAATCGAGTGAGATAATGTCTTTAGGATTATGATACTTTGAAGAGAGAAGATAAATTCTTTTCTCTTGGTTACAGTTCAGTTATGTTCACAGCAGCCATATATCACTGAAATGTTAAAGGTCGCAAGAATACCAGCTTGTAGCATATGCTTTCTTCATTTGTTCTACACAGTTACAGTTATGCATTTAGCTGGCAAGTTAAATCACGCCCTTCTCTGTTAGGTCACTAATAGCATTCAGAGAAAGAAAGCTCCTCTGACTATCACCATTAGGAACCATTTCACAGACAATAGAGCCAGAGAATTCAAAAAATTTGGGAGTCAAAACTAAATTATGGGAAGGCATGGCTGTCACCACATGAGAAATTTGAAGAAATAAGCAGTTATAAACCTTAACAATCCAAAGAAGCCTGAAAGCCTCATGTTTCCCTTTAGAAATGTATTTGGGAATTTTTCCCATCACTTATCTGATTTTGTGTTGGTTAATGACATAAAAGATTAAGAATACACATACATAGGAATTGCTATAACTCACTCTGTCTTGGGGCTTAGAAGCTTCCTGGTGACCTCCTAGACTTTATTAAAGCTGCAACAAAGCCAAAATGAAGGCTCCATGACTTTCCAACAAAAGACAACACCAACCCCTAATAATCTTTATGAATGTTTGTTTGGTTCTAATTAATTTCCCCAAAGCCATTAACAAATGACTGATTTGCCAATATGAGGTATAATCTCTACAAATAAATATATTAGTGAAAAATAATTTATAAGGATGCTTGATTTTAAAGTAAGCCTCCCCCCACAACCCTCCACCCTGTATCCCCACAACCCTCCACCCTGTATCCCCTCTCTCTGCCTGTATCCCTTCCTGTTTTCCCTCAGATTTCAGCTGCAACAAGAAGCTGGGGCAGGACAAATTGAACATCACTCAAAATTCTATTATGAGCTTTGTACAGAAACAACTACAGTTGATAGGACAATGAAAAGCAGTCAGCTGAAACTAAATAATTAATGGAAACAAGTAAATTAGCTAAATTGGCTTTCAGAGAATCAGATGGACTGCTCCCTTTGTGTGCTTATCAATCCTCATAGGATGTAATAAGTGTTCAGGGGCAGAACTGTGTGAAATCTGTGCCAGATAGCAACTTTCAGTTGCAACTATGAAATGGAAGCTCTCTCAAGACAACACAATCACCAAACATCTAGCAGCACTAGACATTGATGAAACTTTGGGGTGTAAATAAAATGCAGTGAATCAGACATGCTGAGAATTAGAATCCTATGACCAGGGCTCCTCAGGGATAGGTGTGCTACTAAATGTGTAGCTCCAGTTCCTGCTGAGATATTACTTGTGGTTCTAATCCTTCATTTTTTTTCTCTCCTCTTCTTATGTTTAACATCACTAGCGTCACCACATATAACTGCACAGGATGTATACTACCCTGCTCTAGAGAGCACCATCCATGTCACCATCATAGTCCCTGTGAAGTATACACCTGTACAGCTATACATGGCCATGCTAACTACTGTGGTTTGAAAGTTTGTGTCCCCTCCAAAATGCATGTTAAAATTAGGATGAGATTCATACCTTATAAAAGGGCTGGAAGGAACCAGCTAGGCTTTTTTGCATTTCTGTCCCTTTCATCTCTTCTGCCGTGTGAGGACACAGCATTAATCCCTTTTGCCCTTCCATCATGTGAGGATTTAGCAGGGTGTCATCCATGAAGCAGAGCAAGGCTTCACCAGACACCAAATCTGCTGGCACCTTGATCTTCAATTTCCTAGCCTCCAGAACTATGAGAAATAAATTTCTATTATTTCTAAACCCAGTTTAAGATCTTTTCTTATAATGATGAACCTAAGACAGAAATTGGTACTGAGAAGTGGGGTGTTGCTGTAACAAATACCTAAGAATGTGAACACAGCTTTGGAACTGGATAAATGAGTAGAGGCTGTGTCATAAAGGACTGTTCCAGTGAGGACTAAGAAGAGGAGAGCTTTAAGGAAAGTCTGGATCTTCTTCGAGATTATTTAACTGGCTGTGATCAGAACGCTGATAGAAAGATTGACATTGAAGGCATTCTGGGGCCAAGCACGGTGGCTCACGCCTATAATCCTAACACTTTAGGAGGCTGAGGCAGGCAGAATTGCTTGAGCTCAGGAGTTAGAGACCACCTTGGGCAACATGGCGAAACCTCATCTCTACTAAAAATACAAAAAATTAGCCAGGTGTGGTGGCATGCACTTTAACCCCAGCTACTCAGGAGGCTGAGATGGAAGAATCACCTGAGCCTGGGAAGTTGAGGCTGCACTGAGCTGAGATCAGGCCACTGCCTTCCAGCCTGGACAACGGGAGTGAGACTTTGTCTCAAAAAAATTAACAAAATTAAAATGAAGGCCACTCTGATGAAGTCTTAGAAATTAGGAACAGAGTACAGGTATTGGAAACTGGAGGAAAGGCCATCTTTGTTATGAAGTGGCAAAGAACTTGGCTGAATTGTGCCCACATCCTACTGCTTTGTGGAAGGCAGAGCTTAAAAGCAATGATCTAAGATGTTTTAGAGAAGAAATCTCTAAGCAAAATGTTCAGGGTACTGCATGACTTCTGTTGGCTGCTTATAGTAAAATGCAAGGAGAGAGAAGCAAAGTTAAGTGAAATTTATAGTCAAAAGGGAAGCAGAACTTGGAAAGTTTTCTGTCATGGATAGAATAAAAAAGCATGTTCAGTAGAGAACACCAAGGCTGTGGCCAAGTGAATGTTTGTTAAAGGAGATGAGTATGGATCTAAGGAAGCCAGATGTTATTCATCAAGACAATGGAAGAGAAAGCCCAAACGAACATAGAAGATCTTTGAGGCTGCCATTTCTATCACAGGCCCAGAGTGCCAGGTTCTTGAGGGAAGAATGGTTTCAAAGAAGGGGCTTAGGGTACCTGTAGAACACCAGGACCCACTGTCTAGGGCCACCACTTCGAGTCTCTGCTCCACACATTCCAGCATAGCATACCTCAGCTGTACCAGCTGCAGCTCAAATGGACCCAGATACAGCTCAGGCCACCACTCTGAAGGCACAGAGTAGCAGCATCCATTTGTTGCTAACTCTGCACTTCAATAAAAGATATAGTTGGCAGTTTGTGTTTCAAATTTGACACTCTTTCCATTACGCTATGTTGCCACTTCAAGATGAAGCACCCAAAAATATGAATTAGTTCAACTAACTCTTTATGAAACCACAAGAATACCAATGAGCTGGCTTTTGATATAGACTTTGGCCCCTCACATCTTTATTTATTTGGTCTCTGCTGCTGCCAACTTCTATTTTAATCAGCACATACAGCACTGGCTGTGACATGGATTCAGGGACCTGCCTCTCCCTCAACTACTTTTAAACTTGCCTAAAGCCACATGTTGAAATGTCATCTTCATAAAATTTGTTTGATTAAAAAAAAGTAAAAGACCACCAAGACCTCAACAAATAAATGTATAAATAGCATAACTTTTGAAAGAGAAGTGTCAACTAATTAACAAATACATGGAAAATGTTCAATGTCACTAGTAATTGCAAAATTCAAGTTAAAGATACCATTACCCATCCACCAGCCATATTTCACCTCCAGTGGATTGGTTTATTCACTTCAAGTGAAGTATAATTTACAATATTAATTTTATAAAGTTTTTAGCTAATTTTCATCAGGAGATTCTGCTAATTATTAATCTGGAATCTCTCCTAAGAAAAGAATCCTAAATATAAAAATTAACTGTATGCACAAAGATGTTTGTCATGCAATTATTTATATTATCATGAAACTGAAAACAATTCAAAGTTTTGGTAATAGCTAATAGGGGAATAACTTAAACCATTGGATGTTAACTGGAAATAGTTTGCACTCATAAAATTATATGAATTGTGTAAAAGTAAAAAGTGCTTATAGAACTAAGTGGAAAAATGCTCATAGAAGTCTTAGATAGTTATATCTATATAAAAATAAATAATAAAACTGTAGAATTAATACTATAATTAAACACATCACAGTGTTAATCGTAGCTATCTGTACTTTTTGTAGTATTGTAATTAATCATACTTTTTTATAAAACTAAAATAAGGTTTACATTGGATTTATCCTGTGTAGAAAGAATTTATCCTATATAGAAAGGGTGTATAGTATAAATACTTGATTTAGAAAGGATATAAAGGATAAAATTTGATTTTATTTATCCTATATAGATTTTTATTTATCTGTTCCTTTTTAATACCAATATTTATATACAATCTTTACCAACTTTATCAATGAGTTATTAAATGTTCATCCACATCCTGTTTTTACATGTTTGCTTTTCAAATTCATTCAGAAATTAGAAACCTAGACAGCTTTAATCTTACAATGAGTTACTGATGCTAGTATATTTGGGATTTTGTATCTTCAGACTATTTTTGCCATTGAAAGTCATGGCAAAAACTGCAACTACTTTTACACCAATACTGACCTTGTAATGTACATCCCAGCTTATGTATAACTTGCCTTGTGGGTAATGCCATAGAAGTTTGTAACAAACAATATAAAGGCTGGGTGCACTGACTCACACCTGTAATCCCAGCACTTTGGGATGCCAGGGCCAGTGGATTGCTTGAGTCCAGGAGTTCAAAACCAGCCTGGCAACACAGTAAAACTTGGTTTCTACAAAAAAA
>NW_016107360.1:5623832-5651728 GCF_001604975.1 Cebus imitator
AAAAAAAAAAAGAAAAGAAACACACACACACACACACACACACACACACACATACAATATAAAAATCACTATTCAAAAAATATATTTTGTAAGAAAAGTTTTTTTAATCATGTAGAAAATTTTGGAACCTGGAAAATATCTGAATATTTTGAATTTTTCTTTTCATAAATGTACTCCCTTACCTTTTAGAGTTGGAAGGTTTCAGTGTACATATTTTATTATTCTATACTGAATTTGTATTATAGTGATTTCTGCTGTTCAGGACATCTTTAACCATCAGTTTTCTGAACTACACCCCAATAATCTGTTTCAAAGTTAAGTGCCAAAACACCATCAAAAACTATGCACTTTATTCTTAAATAGAGAAACACTGCCACTTTCACAAAACTTCTCTAAACTGATATGTGTGTTAAGCTTATTGCCTTGACAAGCTTGGTCATATGATTTCCAATAATATTTATCAAGGTTATAAACAAATAACGGATTAGATCCAGCTGACATACTAAAAAATGACAGGTGTAAAGACCTGGATTCTTTTTTGTAAACAACAGAATCCTTTCTCTTTAGTTTAAATAAAGGGATTTATTATGCCATCTAGTTGGCCTGCAAGATCACTGGAAGAGCTACAGAAAAAGACTGTAGACTTAGGAATGGTACGTAGGGCCACATCCCACAGCAAGCCCACCTAAGGCACTGCTGTGCCTACTGCACTCAGGAGACTGTTGAATCAAGATTATTATTATTATTATTATTCCTTTTTTTTCTTTTTTTTTTGAGACAAAGTCTCATTCCGTTGCCCAGGCTGGAGTGCAGTGGTCTGGTCTCGGCTCACGATAACCTCTGCCTCGCAGATTCAAGCCATTCTCCTGCCTCAGCCTCCCAAGTAGCCGGGATTACAGGCACCCACCACCACACCAGGCTAATTTTGCATTTTCACTAGAGACAGGGTTTCACCATGTTGGCCAGGCTGGTCTCGATCTCTTGACCTCAAGTGATCCACCACCTCAGTCTCCCAAAGTGCTGGGATTACAGGCATGAGCCATGGTGCCCGGCCACAAATCAGAATTATGAGCTACCACAGGTGCCAACTCCAGGGTCGTGTTGCCTCTGCCACAGTCTATGCTAGCAAAATGGTTGTTTGCCCTGTGCTGCTTTTCCCCACATAGCTCATTTCTGATTCAGAGAGTCCTGTGAAGACCTGAGAAGCTATTGTGACTCCTAATATTTCATTTCACTTAAATTAGGAGTGAGGGTTGAAACACATTCTTTGGTAGGGAAGACTATGACTTCAAACTTACCTTACTATTTTGAAGTCTCTTCTCTCCCCAGAGATATGAAGCAGAGTCCTTGGGTTCCTCGAGTGTTTGTTAAGACAGCTTGTATCTAGATGAAGAGTATTTCTCTGCCTACCATAACATTACCCTTTTCCTCAGCAACCATCCCAATAAGTAGGTATCTTTTGTTTACTACCATTTCTCTATATTTTTCGTGAATGAGAAAAGAACCTAAGTATCTCAGGTGACATAGCTTGTGAGCAAAACTGTGGTGCTGGTTTTCTCCCTAAGATAGTCAAAGCCTTGTGGACACTATCCTATGGCTGTTTGAATCATTGTTAAAGCATCTCTGGTACAGCCGTATCCCAAGACTGGTACAATGAGTTATGTCTCTTTGCCCCACGCAGAATCCTCCTAAACATTTGGGAGACATCTATACTTCTTGATAGCCTACAAAATTGGACCTCCAATTATTGTTACTGAATTCTTAAAAGGAAAGGGTGACCTCTGAAATCTGGAGAACTTGAGGATACTTGGGGTTTTTTAAAAACTTTTATTTTTACAGGGGTACATGTGTAGGTTTGTCATATAGGCAAACTCATGTCCTGAGGATTTGTTGTACAAATTATTTCATCACCCAGGTACTAAGCCCAGTATCCAATAGTTATTTCTCTGAACCTCTCTTTCCTCCCACCCGCCACCCTCCTCAAGTAGGCCCCATTGTCTGTTGTTCTCCTCTTTGTGTCCATGCTTCTCAACATTCAGCTCCCACTTAATAAATGAGAACATGCGGTATTTGGTTTTCTGTTCCTGCATGAGTTTGCCAAAGATAATGGCATCCAGTTTCATACATGTTACCACAAATAACATGATCTTATTCTTTTTTATGACTGCATAGTATTCCATGGTGTATATGTACCACATTTCCTTGATCCAGTATGTGAATGACAGGCATATAAGTTGCCTGTCTTTCCATCTCTTTGCTATTGTGAATAGTGCTGCAACAAACATTCACATGCATGTGTTTTTATGGTAGAATAATTTATATTCCTCTGGACATATACTTAGTAATGGGATTGCTAGGTCAAATGGTAGTTCTGTTTTTATCTCTTTAAGGAATCACCACACTGCTTTCCACAATGGTTGAACTAATTTACAGTCCCACCAATGTATTTACACTCCCAGTGTATAAGTGTTCCCTTTTCTTCACAACTTCGCCAGCATGTTATTTTTTGACTAACAATAGCCACTCTGATTTGGTGTGAGATGTTATCTCCTTGTGGTTTTGATTTACATTTCTCTAATGATCAGTTATATTGAGCTTTTTTTTCATATGCTTTTTGGCCTCATAGACAGCTTTGAAATAAGGCCACACACCTACAACCATCTAATTGTCAACAAAGCTGACAAAACAAGCAATGGGGAAAAGACTCTATTTCATAAAGGGTGGTGCTGGGGTAACTGACTAGCCAAATGTAGAAAATTGAAACTGGACCCCTACACCATATACAAAAATAAACTAAAGATGAATTAAAGATTTAAATGTAAAAACCCAAAACTATAAAAACCCTGGAAGACAACCTAGGCAATACCATTCTGGACATAGGAATGCACAAGGTTTCGTGATGAAGATACCAAAAGCAATTGGAAAGAAAGAACAAGTTGATAAATGGGATCTAATTACACTTAAGAGTTTCTGCACAGCAAAAGAAACTATTAATAGAGTAAACAGACAAACTAAAGAATGGAAGAAAATGTTTGGAAACTCTGCATCTGACAAAGATCCACTATCCAGCATCTATAAGGGGCTTAAATTTACAAGAAAAAAACAAGCATCCCTTAAGTGAGCAAAGGACATTAACAGATGCTTTTCAAAAGAAGACATACATGGGATTTCAATTTCTAAAATAATTCAAGAGATATACACTACAATGAACAACAGCAGCTTGTTCAATATTAACATCAATCTAACTAACCTGGCTTTAGACGCATCTTATAGTACATTCAGTAAGAGTAACTTTCAAAACTGACTTTGTTGTCTTGGGGTGGAATGAGGCATAGAGTTAGTATTTTTTCAGTAGTTTCGAAAGTACTTCCAATAGATGATATCCGTATGTTTAGAACAGTACATTGAACTGGCGCGGTGGTGTGTGCGCTACTCGGGAGGCTGAGGTGGGAGGATCGCTTGAGCCCAGGAGTTCTGGGCTGTAGTACGCTATGCGGATCAGGTGTCTGCACAAAGTTCGGTATCAATATGGTGACCCTGGAGTGGGGAACCACCAGGTTGCCTATGGAGGGGTGAACCGGCCCAGGTTGGAAACAGAACAGTACATTGAAAATGAAATAGTTCCATATAATGCTAGCTTTACAATTTGAAAATTAAAAACTCTAAAGCAATAGTAATGATGGAATTTTGTGGTTTAATATGGTTATAGATTGGCATGTTGGGAAATAATAGTTGAATGATACAGATGAATTTTTCTATTATAGAAGCACTAACCCTTGACTGTTATAACCTGCCTTCTTGACTAGAGCATTTAGCCATGAATGACTAGTCCTATGTGTCCATTCAAGGCTGTTTGTTAATAAGACTCAGGCAATGATTTATAATCCTTTGGATATATAAGGACACATGCACATGAATGTTCATTGCAGCACTGTTTACAATAGCAAAGACCTGGAACCAACCCAGATGCCCATCGATGATAGACTGGACAGGGAAAATGTGGCACATATACACCATGGAATACTATGCAGCCATCAAAAACAATGAGTTCGTGTCCTTTGTAGGGACATGGATGAACCTGGAAACCATCATTCTCAGCAAACTGACACAAGAACAGAAAATCAAACACCGCATGTTCTCACTCATAGGCGGGTGTTGAACAATGAGAACACATGGACACAGGGAGGGGAGCATCACACACTGGGGTCTATAGGGGGGAAATAGGGGAGGGACAGTGGGGGGTGGGGAGTTGGGGAGAGATAGCATGGGGAGAAATGCCAGATATAGGTGATGGGGAGGAAGGCAGCACATCACACTGCCACGTGTTTACCTATGCAACAATCTTGCATGTTCTTCACATGTACCCCAAAACCTAAAATGCAATTAAAAAAAAAGAAAACAAACAAAAAAAAGACTCAGGCAATTTCTATACAAATAGAAAATACAATATCAAGAAACCAAGGGATTTCAAAAAAAATACTGCACATTATACTCTCGTCATAATAGTCAAGAAGAACCCAACTCCTAAAAGAAAAAAGTACTCCCTATGAAGTAATACATAATTTTATATCTAAAGCCTATTGATTTAAAAACTAATAATCTTAGTAGAATCATATAGAACATAGCAAGTAGTAAATTTTCCTGATAAAATCTACATTTAAATTATTATATTAAAATAGGCACTCTTGTAAGACCTATAATGTCAGGCTCCAATGTACATATGAGGATTAGTGTTAATTATGAGATCTCTCTAAATAACACTTTTTAAATGTTTCATACTATGCATTCTCTTGTGCAATGCCAGAATTTGGTTTGTTTGTTAATAAAAAGCAAAAGGTAACTTTTTTTCCCGTCACAGAATGAATTTGGAGCACTCTGATAGGCATATTTTTAAAAATTAACCACTTACTAGACTTCCAATAATGATGATTGTAGAATCTATCCACCATTTTGATTTATAACAGGAATTAAAAAGAAAATTAAGATGCTAGAAATATCCAAAAGCAGGTGGAAACCATTGCGTAGTTAATTCTTAAAAATCTGCGATTGGAAAGGATTCTAATTTTCAGTTTGTGGCTTTCTGGCCTGTAGGCACTTGCCAACCCCCAAAGCCATGGTTGTGTAACACAGTAGTAGTGGAAATTATAGTCTTACAAGCTCCAGGTTTCAGAGATCGAAGTTCAGGACTGGAAAAACAAGTGAAATTTTAAAGAAGAGAGTCTAGCAGCAAGAGAACTACAAATAAACAAAGACTCAGCTTCGGAGTACAGTAGGCCCTCTGTATTTGTGGTCTCTGCATCTGTGGCGTAACCAAGAGCAAATCAAAAATATTCAAACAAATTGCATCTGTACTGAACATGTATAGATTTTTTCTTGTCATTATTTCCTAAACAATGTAACAACTATTTGCATAGCATTTACATTATATTAAGTATTACAAGTAATCTAGAAATAATTTAAATATTATTTATAAATAGAAATTTATGCTAATTTAAATATAAATAATCTAGAATAATTAAAATAATTATTTAGATAATTCTAGAATAATTTAAATAATAAAGTATTATTTAAGAGGTACTTTATTTAAATACTAGATTAAATATTTTAAGTAATCTACAAATTAAATAATTTAAGTATTGAAAAAGTAGGTCTAGGCACAGTGGCTTATGCCTATAATCCCAGCATTTTGGGAGGCTAAAGTGGCTAATTGCTTCAGCCCACGTCAGCCTAGGCAATATGGCAAAACCTAGTCTACAAAAAATAGAAAAATTAGCTGAGCATGGTGGTGTTACTAGTGGAGGATGTCCAGGTTCTTGGTGTTTTGACCAAAGAATTGGACAAACACACAAACACAGCAAGGAAAGAATGAAGCAATAAAAGCAGAGATATATTGAAAATGAAAGTATACTCCACAGGGTGGGAGCAGGCTCAAGCAGGCAGCTCAAGAGTGCTGGTTATAGAATTTTCTGGGGCTTAAATACCCTCTAGAGTTTTCCCATTAGTTACTTAGTGTAAACTCCATGTAAATGAAGTAGTGGTTTGTAATCAATCTGATTGGCTGCAGAATGTGACCAGTCAGAGGCAGAGTGAAATTATATAGTTATACCCAATGCAACATCTGATTGGTTGCAGAAAATGACAAATTAAAGGCTGAAGTAAAGTTACAAAGTTACTCTCCTTTGCAAATGAAGACTCAGCCCATGACCAGCCTGATTGGTTGTGGGAGGGGACCAATCAGAGATACTTCCAATTTCTCATCTGCCACATAGGAAAAGGGGGAAGTTGCAGAGGGAGTAGCCTCTGGTCCTTTTGTTACTTGGGCATGGAAAGTTGGGATTTTTCTTTTGATTTACTTCTAGGAAGTCAGAGTGAATTGGCCTTAGGTTCCCTACCTCCAGACCCTATTCTCCTGCCTCAGTGGTATGCACCTATAGTCCCTGCTACATGGGAGGCTGAAACACAAGGATCACTTGAGCCCAGGAGGTCACAACAGTAGTGAGACCTGATCACACCAGTGCACTCCAGCCTGGGAGACAGAGTGAAATCCTGTCTCAGAAAATAAATAAATAAAATTCAAAATAAATAAAATTTAATAAATTAAAATTAAGAAATTTACATATAGCCTACACAGTGATTGGCAGGCTAAATTTTAAAAAGAAAACTCAACTCTATACTGTCTACAAGAGATGCACTCTAGTAGGGAGATTATAGTTAACAATAATTTATTGCATATTTGAAAATGGCTAGGAGAAAAGAATTATGTTCCCAAAACAAAGAAAGAGAAATGTTTGAGGCAATGAATATTCCAATTATCATGATTTGATCATTATACATTGCATACATGTGGCAAAATATTACATGTACCCCCAAAATATGTACATTATATATCAACAAAAACACAAAAAGTAGATGCACTGTAAATTATGAGAAACAAATTAAAAGGATTGAAAAAGATATATTATGTAAGGATAAGCATAAGAAAAGTAAAATAGCCCTATTATCAGACCCAAAACACTTCAGTAACATGTGTTAGTAGAAGCAAGAATGTATACTTTATAATGGCATTATATATATTTCTATACATATATACATAGGAAGATATACCAGTGAAAAAAATGTATGTATGTAATAACAGAGGTTCAAAATATAAGAAGCAAAACTTACAGAACTAATGGTAGAAATAGACAAATCCACAATCATAGTTGATTTTAACACACAATTCCCAGTAACTGGCAGAACAAGTAAACCATAAAATCAAGGAATATCTAGAAGATCTGAATGACATTATCAACCATCTTAATCTAATTAATGTTTAGAGACCAATATATTTAACAACTGCAGAAAATCTCTTCTTTACAAGTGCACATGGAATGTTCACCCAAATAGATTATATACAGAGCCAATTAAAAAGTTGCAATTTATGGGAAAACATTGAAATTTTACACTGTGTTATCTAATCATGATGTAATTAAACTAGAAATTAACAATGAAATATTGACAAACCTCAAATATCTGGAAAATAAACAACTTACTTTAATACAAACCACAGAGCAAAGAAATAATTACATTGAAAATTAGAAAGTATTTTTCAATGGAATAATAATGAACATTTGTCAGATGCTGCTAAAGCAATACTTAGAGGAAAATGTATAGTACTAAATGCTTATATTAGAAAAGGGGAAAGATCTAAAATGATCTAGGTTCCCCACTTAGGAAACCAGACTAAAAGGAGGGGGTTAAACAAATTAAACCCAAAGTAAGTAGAAGGAAGAAAAGAATAAGATCAGTGAAGAAATCAATAAATTTTTTTTAAAAGAACATGAATAGGGGAAAGTAACATAATCAAAGGTTAATTCTATAACAAGACTAATAAAATTTATAAACTTCTAGTTAGACTGATCAAGAAAAAGGGCATAAATTTTCAATATCAAGAATAAATGCTGGGCATGGTAGCATGTGCCTGTAATTCCAGCTACTCTGGAGGCTAAGGTGGAAGGATCTCTTGAGCCAGTAATTCAAGACCAACCTGTGTGACATAGTGAGACCTACATCTTTTTTTTTAAAAAAAGAAAGAATAAAAGACAAGACGAAATAAACAAAAGGCTATAACAGACACTTCACCAAAGTATATAGATGGTAAATAAACGCATGAAAAGATGCTAACATTAGTTGCAAGAAAATTACAAATTAAAGCTACTGTGAGATAACTCTACATACATTAGAATGGCAAAAATATTTGTTTTACTTCATTAATTTCTGCTCTCTATGATTACTTCTGCATTTGGGGGTTTACTTTGCTCTTCTTTCCCTTTTGAGATGGATGCTTGGATGAATTTCAGCCTTAATGTATCCCTTTGTAAGCTAATATATAACCCAGAAAAGTAGAAAATTGATGAACTTTTGCATCCTGCTTTTTTTAATACACCTAAAGTCCTAGGGCTAATTATAGGAAAATGAGTAACACACCAAAAAAATAAAGGCCAGTTCTCTTGATTCTTATTTAAGTGCTTCTTCTATTTTATAAACTTGATAACAATGGCCTCATCCTATAAACTTAGCAACAAAGACTTCTGCTGATTTTGAGGTAATAATGATAGCTTTTATGCACATGCCTTTTATGTGCTATTGATAACATGGTTGGCATTCAAATCTAAATCAAACCTTAGTCTCTACATTTTTCTGCATATAGCCTAGGTGTATAGTAAACTATACCATCTATGTTTGTGTAAGTACACTCTGTGATGCTTGCATAAGGACAAAATTGCCTAATGCCACATTTCTTTTCTTTTTTTAATTAATTTATTTTTTGAGATAGTCTTGCTCTGTCACCCAGGCTGGACTGTAGTGACATGATCTCAGCTCACTACAACCTTTGCCTCCCAGGTTCAAGTGATTCTCCTGCCTCAGCCTCCCGCATAGCTGGGATTACAAGCACCTGCCACCACCACAGGCTAATTTTGGCCAGGCTGGTCTCAAACTCCTGACCTCAAGTGATCCACCTGCCTCGGCCTCCCGAAGTGCTGGGATTACAGGTATGAGCCACCGCGCCTAATGCCACATTTCTAAGAAGGTATCCCCACTGTTAAGGGATGCATGACTGTGTTTCAGTGGTAAAGTCACAGAGCTCATTGAAAGAGATTAAGCAAGGAGGTCAAGGAGGAGGCTTCGGAAATAAGGGCAAATGAAGTTAGAGATAACAGGGTAAATGGTAAGTGTAGAGAGAAATCTAAGGGGAAAAGAAAATAATGAAGGTAACTGAGGGAATTCCAAGATGGTCAGTGGGAAATAAATGTTTATATGTCGTCAAAGAAGTTAAGGCCAGAGATACAATATAACTGTAGCCTGAAGCCATGAATCACTCCTTAAAATAAAGGGTTGGTAGCAGGAGTTACCACTGCTTAGGTTTCTACTTAGAAGAGCAGAAGCCAGTTTGTTCAGTCTCTCTCTCTCTCTCTCTCTCTTTAGGTTTCTCTCTCCCTCCCTCCCTTTCTCTCTCTCTCTCTCTCTGTCTCTTTCTCTCTCTGCCCAAGCGTAAGCTCAGAAGGCAGGAAGCAAGACGCTTTTCTGTCCAGCAGCGTCCACACCTGGGTACTGGAAACCATACCCTACACCACGTCTAAGAGCATCTTAGGCCTTTGAGAGGAGTGATCCCATAGAGCAGCTGAACAGGGACTAAACCAGGTGAGGGCCAGATGGCATCTCTCCCAATGGGAAGTCAATGGGAGATGTGCTGTATCCTGTCAATGGGAGGCATTCTTTCTGCTAACCACCAGGGAGTTCACCAAAGGAAGCTCCCTAGGCCTGCCACTTGAATGGATGCCAGATGGCCTGGGTCACTAATTCACTCCCTTTATCTTCCTGGCACTAGCTCCCACTGGGGCTGCAGGAGCAGGGAATGAGTGGTCCCTGGGTGTTGACTGCACCCCTGTCAGGTGATCCTTTCAAATCCTAGTTCCTCCCCAAGGTATGATGACTCTGTCATTCTCTCCTCTCCATTCCCACCATCTACATACAAACGTGTATGTCTTTATGTAGGAAGGATCAGAAAGTAAGCACTCTGCCTGTTATGCATATGTTCAAATCAATTTTTAAATTATTATTTCAGACCTTAAGTCTGGCTTTCGCAAATCAATAACCAAGAATTTGATTACTTTTTCTCTGATTCCTCTGTGCTAGCACATATGAAGCAATAGGTATCTCAAGTATAATTCTCAACAGCATTAGGCACTCACCAAATACCAGAAAAACCAAATCTGTTCATTTACTAAAATAATGTCTTACCAAAGTGAGAGAACAAGACCAATGATGGATTCTCGGGAAACATCAATGTTTAAAGGTCTGCTGGAGGCCAGGCACAGTGGCTCACTCCTGTAATCGAAGCACGTTGGAAGGCTGAGAATGGCAAATCACTTGAGGTCAGGAGTTCATGACCAGCCTGGCCAACATGATGAAACCCCTCTCTACTAAAAATACAAAAATTTAGCTGGGCGTGGTGGTATATGCCTGCATTTTTTACTTGGGAGGCTGAGACAGACGAATGGCTTGAACCTGGGAGGCAGGAGGTTGCAGTGAGCCAAGATTGCAACACTGCACTCCTAGGCCATAGCGTGAGACTCTATCTCAAAAAAAAAAAAAGGTCTGCTGGAGAATGGAGAATGAGTAAAGAATGAAGAGAACGAACTCATAGGACACCAAAGAGGTAATATTTTCGGGAACAAGGTCAGCAGTGTCTGTGCCATAAAGGAGTAAAGTAAGACATTCACATTCTGCACATGTACCCGAGAACTTAAAGTATAATAAAATTAATTAATTAATTAATTAAATTTGCACACACACAGATGTGTGTGTAGATTTATTATATTACCAAAGTGTGTGTTGGTAATATAATTTATTAATTTGTTATGATTTATAATGTCTTACTTTATTTTAAAATGCCCATTGGCATTGGCTCTCAGGTTCACATTAATCTTTCTCTCTGGAAAGGAAGGGTGGAATATGAAAACAGAGAGAGATGAGTTTCAATCTTAGCTCCAATCCCTACTCAGTACACATGTGGCCTTGGAGGTAGCTTCTTATCCACCAATTGCAACCTAAAATGCTTTCTGTAGGTCACACTTTCAGAATGCAGTCTTGAGAACAGCAGCACCAGCGGCACCTGGAAAACTATTAGAAATGCAAATTCTTTAGCCATACTCCAGATGTGCAAAATCAGAAACTGTGTTTACCAAGCCCCCTAGGGTGCTGTGATACAAACTAAAGTTTGAGAACCACTGAACTGTAGAATTGGTGCAATGTGGAGAAGAGATAACGTACAGAGCCAAGGATAGTGGTGCTAACACATGGTGGATCTTAAATAGACTCTCTCTGTCACCTCTATCCCTTCATTCCTACCCTCACTCTGTTCTTCCTCAGCTAACCTTCTGCTAGTCTTTTTTCTTGTTTCTCAGCAATTCTCTTCCTTCTTTCTTCCCCCTTCCATCGCAAAGAAACACTCCAACATACTTAACTCTCCTAGGCCAATTATTGATAATGTGGTCCACATGGTGATAAAAGAGCCAATTAGTCCAAATGCATTTTCCTTTCACAGAACAAAAAAAAGAGCTAACTGACTATTTAAAAGTCATGTAGAAACCTCCACACACAAAGCCCAATTGTTTGGCTGAATTTTTCACTTTCCAATTGCTTATGTTGGTGCTATGTAGACAAAACCTAAACTAATTACTCTGTAGGTTTCTGGCTCTAACAGTATCAACAGAATGTGAAAGTCATAGATTGAAGATGCAGCCAAATGGGGTTCCTGGGAAGAGGAAATAAGCAATGGTTTTTTCCTAAATGAAAATTGCTATGTATACTTGCTGACAAACACATTGAAATGAACAGAGCCCCATTACTTGGCACAATACAGTTTTTACTCCATAGCTCTTGTTTGTGTAACATTTTCATCATTTATCAGAACTTTGTTTTTCTAATCACTAGATTGATAGAAGTAAATATGGAGTATCTGAAAGAAAAAAAAAAAGCTTGAAAACAACCAAGTGCCATGCTTTTATCAATCCCATTGCTTAATTGATAATCACTGCATTTCCAGTTTTAAACCAATTATTGTGATTTAGCTGTACAAAAGAAAACTCTCCTTTTAAGCTATTTGAAGTACTAGAAATAACTTTTAAAATGCCATCATTTAAATAGATTTGTATTAGGCAGATTATGAACAATCAAGTATCAATTCTCTTTGGGCAGTTGTCAAGAAGCCTCAAAAATATTGTCAGGAGAGTTTGTACTGTGATATATGGAATCGCTTTAACCCTTTTAAAATCTCCCTGGTTTAAAATGTCTTTACCAGTGAGGGACTTATCAATCTTCATCTCATTTCTCTTAGGTCTATTTTTCAACAACCCCCAGGTGTGCTGACTTCCCTTCATGAAGGGTCAGCCTGTATTTCCTGTGCTATTCTCCACATCAGACAAAGAGGATATAAACAGCCTCAGAATCCCAGGACTGATTGCTGGGCTCCAGTGGCTCTCCTGAATTAAAATCCTCATGGCTTTGAGGAAATAGGTAAGGGCTTCTTTCTAAATTGGGAACCATATTTAGGAACTCAGGCTTGGTATTCTGATTAATTTCTTTTTTTTCTCTTTCTTTTTCCTTTTATTGTTATTATTATTACTGTTGTACATTTTATAAAGATTTGCAATGTTTCAAACATTGTTGAGTAAATCTCCACCCCAAAATTCAACCATGTAAAATGCAAGATTATTGCCAGGTTGATGAAATGATCTGAGCCAGCCACATTGTAGCTAGGCATCAGGGAGTTCCCAGAGCCAGGGAGATATTTGCCAATTACACTTCATCTGAAATTTACATTACTGTGGCAGTTTTTAATATTTTTACATATGTTACATCCGTTAATTTTGACAAAACCTCATGAGGGAGATACGTCTGTTACTCCCATTTGACAGATGAGAATGCTCCCATTCAAAGAGGTCAGGTACTTTGCACAAGGAAACAGATCATTGTCATTCTTATCTCTAGCCCAGATGTGACTCACTCAAGAGCCCTAGCTTCGATCCACTATTCTATAATTTCCTGCCTTTGCCACTCTCCTTAAAGCTGAAGGTCTTACCCAGAACCCCAACATGGTGTAAAGAGAGACTTTCCCGATAACACAGCAGCTCCAAAATCTCCCGAACTCTGCCTCCCCTTTTCCTCCAGTGGCAAGCTCTTTCTGCCAGTAAGACCTTATAACCTCTTCTAGGAACCACCTACTTCCGATGTTGAGTGCCGCTTGAATCACACCGAGTGGTGCTAGCACTTATGGTGTGATCTTAATCAAGTAGCTTAGCCTCTCTGACCTCAGCTTCCTCTTCAGCAAAGTGAATATAATACTAATAGTCATGTACTTTTGTCACGTGATTAACAGATAGCATAGATGTAAAGCCCCTGCCCTAGTACCCTGGGGACCTAGGTGCTCAATCAATGAATAGTACCATCCTTGTTTTTGCCAGTGCAGCTACCAGTTTCTTTATAGTATATATATATATATATAGAGAGAGAGAGAGAGAGAGAGAGAGAGAGAGAGAGATTGTTTTTTAGGTTCTAGGACACATGTGCAGGTTTGTTATATAGGTATACATGTGCCATGGTGGTTTCCTGCACCTATCAACCCGTCATCTACATGGTGTGATTTTAATCAAGTAGCTTGAACAACCTGTCATCTAGGTACTTCTCCTAATGCTGTCCCTCCCCTTGCCCCCTACCCCTGATAGGCCCCGGTGTGTGATGTTCCCCTCCCTATGCCCATATGTTCTCATTGTTCAAGTCCTACTTATTAGTGAGAACATGCCCTATTTGATTTTCTGTTCCTGTGTTAGTTTGCTGAGGATGAATCTTTCCAGCTTCATCCAGGTCCCTGCAAAGGATGTGAACTCATTCTTTTTTATGGCTGTATAGCATTCTATGCTGTATATGTGCCACATTTTCTTTATCCAGTCTCTCAGTCATGGGCATTTGGGTTCATTCCAAGTCTTTGCTATTGTGAATAGTGCTTCAGTAAACATACATGTGCATGTGTCTTTGTAGTAGCATGATTTATAATCCTTTGGGTATATAATCAGTAATGGGATTGCTGGATCAAATGGTTTTTCTGGTCCTAGATCCTTAAGGAATAGCCACACTGTCTTCCACAATGGTTGAACTAATTTACACTTCCACCAACAATGTAAAAGCTCTCCTATTTCTCCATATCCTTACCAGCATCTGTTGTTTCCTGACGTTTTAATAATTACCATTTCAACTGATGAGAGATAGTATCTCATTGTGGTTTTTATTTGCATTTCTCTAATGACCGACCAGTGATGATAAGCTTTTTTTCATGTTTGTTGGTCACATAAAATGTCTTCTTTTGAGAAGTATCTGTTCATGTCCTTTGCCTACCTTTTGATGGGGTTGTTTGGTTTTTTCTTGTAAATTTGTTGAAGTTCCTTGTAGATTCTGGATATTAGCTCTTTGTCAGCTGGATAGATTGCAAACGTTTTCTCCCATTCTATAGGTTGCCTGTTTACTCCGATGATTGTTTCTTTTGCTGTGCAGAAGCTCTTTAGTTTAATTAGATCCCATTTGTCAACTTTGGCTTTTGTTGCCATTGCTTTTGGTATTTCAGTCATGAAGTCTTTGCCCATGCCTATGTCTTGAATGGTATTGCCTAGGTTTTCTTCTAGGGTTTTTATGGCTTTAGTGCTTACATTTAAATCTTTAATCTATCTTGAGTTAATTTTTGTATAAGGTGTAAGGAAGGGGTCCAGTTTCAGTTTTATGCATATGGCTAGCCAGTTTTCCCGACACTATTTATTAAATAGGGAATCATTTTTCCATTGCTTGTTTTAGTCAGGTTTGTCAAAGATCAGATGGTTATAGATGTGTGGTATGATTTCTGAGGACTCTGTTCTGTTCCATTGGTCTATATCTCTATTTTGGTACCAATACCATGCTGTTTTAATTACAGTAACCTGGTAGTATAAAGTCAGCTATGATGCCGCCTGCTTTGTTCTTTTTGCTTAGGATTGTCTTGGCTCTATAGGTTCTTTTTTGGTTCCACATGAAATTTAAAGTAAATTCATACTTTAAAGTAGCTTGATGGGGATAGCATTGAATCTATAAATTACTTTGGGCAGTATGGCCATTTTTATGATATTGATGCTTTCTATCCATGAGCATGGAATGTTTTTTCATTTGTTTGTGTCCTCTCTTATTTCCTTGAGCAGTGATTTGTAGTTCTCCTTGAAGAGGTCCTTCACATCCCTTTTAAGTTGCATTTCTAGGTATTTTATTCTCCTTGTAGCAATTGTGAATGAGAGTTCACTCATGATTTGGCTGTCTGTTTGTCTATTACTGGGGCATAGGAATGCTTGTGCTTATTGCACATTGATTTTGTTTCCTGAGACTTTGCTGAAGTTGCTTATCAGCTTAAGGAGATTTGGGGATGAGACAATGGTGTTTTCTAAACATACAATTATGTCATCTGCAAACAGAGATAATTTGACTTCCTCTCTTCCTATTTGAATACTCTTTATTTCTTTCTCTTGGCTAATTATTGGAGGACCACTTCAGACCCTGTTTTTCTGTATCACCACCAGAGGCTGCAGAACAGCAAAGATTATTGCCTGTTCCTTCTTCTGGAAGCTTTGTCCCAGAGGGGCACCCACCAGATGTCAGCCAGAGCTCTCCTATATGAGGTGTCTGTTGACCGCTGCTAGGAGATGTCTCTCAGTTAGGAGGCATAGGGATCAGGGACACACTTCAGGAGGCAGTCTGTCCCTTAGCAGAGCTTGAGTGCTGTGATGGGAGATCTGCTGCTCTCTTCAAAGCCAGCAGTCAGGAACATTTAAGTCTCCTGAAGCTGTGCCCACAGCTGTCCCTTCCTCCAGGTACTCTGTCCCAGAGAGATGGGACTTTGATCTATATGCCCCTGACTGGGGCTGCTGCCTTTCTTTCAGAGATGCCCTACCCAGAGAGGAGGAATCTAGAGAGGCAGTCTGGCTACAGCAGCTTTACCAAGCTGCAGTGGGCTCTGCCCAGTCCAAACTTCCCAGCGGCTTTGTTTACACTGTGAGGGGAAAACCACCTACTCAAGTCTCAGTAATGGTGGATACCCCTACCCCTGTCAAGTTCTAGCATCCCAAGTCGACTTGAGACTGCTGTGCTGGCAGCAAGAATTTCAAACCAGTGGGTATTAGCTTGTTGGGTTCTGTGGGGGTGGGATCCACTGAGCTAGATCACTTGGCTTCCTGGCTTCAGCCCCTTTCCAGGAGAGTGAACAATTCTGTCTCACTTACATTCGAGGCATCACTGGGGTATGAAAAAACACTCCTACAGCTAGCTTAGTGTCTGCCCAAACCACTGCCCAGTTTTGTGCTTAAAACCCAGGGCCTTGGTTGTATAGGCACCCAAGGTAACCTCCTGGTCTATGGGTTGCAAAGACCATGGGAAAAGCATAGTATCTGGACTGAATAGCACTGTCTTTCATGGCACAGGGTCCCTCATGGGAGGATCATTCACAGCAGAGTCTCTCACAGCTTCCCTTAACTAGGGGAGGGAGTTACCTGACCCCTTTAACTTCCCAGGTGAGGTGATGCCCTACTCTGCTTCTGCCCTTTTGGGCTGCACCTACTGTCCAATCAGTCCCAATGAGATGAACTGGGTACCTCAGTCGAAAATGCAGAAGTCACCTGCCTTCTGTGTTGGTCTCGTTGGAAGCTGCACACCAGAGCTGTGCCTATTTAGCCATCTTGTCCAGGAATCCCTCTCTATAGTTTTGATGTGCTCGGAAAAACTTCAGATTCCAAAATGCCTTTCTCTAAGCTCAGAGAAAGAAGATAGACTCTATCTGTACAGAGCTGGGCTCTGATAAATCGAGGGCGAGAGTATTGGATTCTAACTCAGGGGTCCTGGGATCCTATCAAAGTTCAATACCTAGCTATATCCCCAGGTTGAGCCACATTTTTTTTTGCTTGTGTTGTAGGAGATTTGGAACAGAACTTCTCTAAGATCCCCTAGAGGCCTCATAGTTTGTGATTCTAAGACTTCAGTCCCTCTGGGGAAGACAGAAAAGAGGCTTGGGAAAACAAAAAGGGGGAGGGAAGTGATAGAGAGAGTAGACATGCTAAGCATTTACTTACTGGACTGGTGCCCATAAGAAAGACCTGAGTCCTTAAAGCAAAGCAGTCTGGTGTATGAGAAAGAGGCTCCGAAGTCAGACAAGCCCAGGTCTAAATCCTATTTATACCCAAATTTGCTTTGTGATCTTGGTCAGGCTGCCTGAGACCTGTAATCCATGTTGATTAGGGATGTTAATGCATAGCTCATAGGGCTGTGGTGAGAACTGCATGCGAAACTTACACACAGTGCTTCTCAGATGGCCTACTACTGCATCAAAAACACATAATTCCTTTCATTCCTTTACTCCTAGTCACAAGAGGTGAAAAAGTACAACGTGAAAGGGCATCTGTGATAATGTGATATAATAAGATATATATTTTTTGGTCTTAATCCTTGGCTCTTGGCCAAAGACCCTAGAACTGTAATTTCCTAACTTATAGGAGCCTTAGGAGCATCTTTTGTTGTAATATTTGATCCTTGCTCCCAGTTCCTAAATAAATAAAATAGCTCAGACCAATAAAGGTGAAAGGAACATCTTTTGCTATTTTTAACAGGCCCCTTTTAACCACACAGAGTTTATGCTTTACTAAGGTGGCTTTGGGAAAACCCCTTAGGATGGGGAGCTGGCTGCCAGGAAGACCAGCCAAGTAACTAAAGGGTTGAAACTTTCACCCCCAATCCCTGACCTTATGGGAGGAAGAGAAACTGGAGGTTGAGTTAATAACCAATGGCCAGTAATTTAGTCAGTCATGCCTGTATAAGGAAGCCTCCATAAAAACCCTAACTGAAGAGGTCAGAGAGCTTCCAGATTCCTGATCACATTTAGGTGCTGGTGTGCATAGAACATAGAGCTTCTGTACAACCCCATGCATCCTTATAGTTTGCCTTATGCATTTGTTTCATTTTGTTGTTCCTAAGTTGTACCTTTTATAATAAACTAGTAAAGAGTATGTACTTCCGAGTTCTGTGAGATATTATAGCAAATTGAAGAGGGGGTTGTGAGAAGCCCTTATTTGTAGCCAAGTTGGACAGAAGTGCATGTAACTTAGGAATCACTACTTGTGAATGACATCTAAAGTGGGAGGCAGTCTTGTGGCAGCCAACATTAGCAGCCAAAGGTATCTAAGTCATACAGTACCAAAGTACATTAGCAATGGTGAATTTGTACAGATCTGCATCAACCTCAGTTCTTGCCTCCTCGAAAGAAAGAATGGAACCAAGGAGGCAGAAGGCAGAAGGAGAGACCACCCGAGGCAAGTTTTAGAACAGGAGTGAAAGTTTGTTAAAAAGCTTTAGAACCAGAATGAAAGGAAGGAAAGTAGGGCCATGTGGGCAACTTTAAAGACAACTATACAGTTTTGACCTTTGACTTAGGGCTTTATATGTGGGTGTACTTCCAGGGACTTGTGTTCCTTCTTACCTGATTCTTCCCTTGGGGTGGGCTGTCATCACATATAGTGGCCTGCTAGCACTTGGAGGGGAGCATGCACAGTGTGTTTCCTGGAGGTGTATGCATGCTTACTTGAGGCATTTGTCTCTTACCAGTCAAATATCCCTAGAAAGTCATACACCAGTTAAACTCCACCATTTTGCCTGTTAGTACACATACTTGAGCCCACTTGCCCAATTCCTGAGATCTTATCAGGAAGCTGCTGATCACCAGTTTCAGGTCTTTGCTATCTATTGGGAGACTACCATTCCCCGGCACTGGCTGTGACCGATTATTATTTTGGAGAGACAGTTAACAATCACCTGACCGTCACCTGATGGTTGCTTGACATTTCTGGTGGTGGGAAGGGCCTTTCCTACCCTGCTGGTGTCTGACTACCTACCTACCTACCATAACAAGACTGAGCCTTTAACCCATGGGGGTCTGTGGTAACTTAAGGTAGTATCATAATTAAATTGTAGGACACCAAGTTCTTGTCTAGAGAGTTAGAAAATTGCTTCATGTGAGGGAAAAGACTACACATTTGTTGTCAAAAGTGTTGTGAATATAGAAAAACTAAGGTTTTTCCTTTTCATAGTACCCAGTAGCCAAAGCTGGAACAGTTTCAGCAACAAAATAAATGATTAGAAGTTTGGGCTGGGCATGGTAGCTCATGCCTGTAATGCTAACACTTTGAGAGTTTAAGACAGGAGGATCACTTAAGGCCAGAAATTCAACAGCAGCCTGGGCAACATAGTGAGATACAGTCTCTACAAAACCTTTTTTTAATTAGCTGGAAGCCTGTAGTCCTAGTGACTTGAGAGGCTGAGTTGGGAGGGTCACTTGAGCCTAGGAATTTGAGGCTGCGGTGAGCTACCATTGAACCACTGCACTCCAGCCTGAGCAGCATAGCAAGCCCCTGTCTTTAAAAGAAATTTTAAAATAGAATGTTGGATCATAACTCACAGAATAGAATAAATACCTGTAACTCTGTACCAATACAAATAAATAACATATAAACAAATTAAGAAGAGGTTGTTCTTTACAGAGCAATTCAGTTAATGTGTGGTCTCTCTACCTGAGTCTCTAAACAACAAAATAAAATAGTATGTAATCACTGTCATAGACATGATCTATCAATTTTAGCAAAATTTGAAAAGATGCCAAAATTGGCAAAATTTGAGGAGAAACAGGGTATTTGCCTAGGCTTAAAGTAACTCCTCCAAGACATTTATTAATTATATAGGGAAAAAATAATTACACTGGATGACATGGTTTGACTATTTCCCCACCCAAATCTTGTCTTGAATTATAATCCCCATCATCCCCACATGTCGTGGGAGTGACCCAGTAGGAGGTAATTGAATCATAGGGGCATGAGATCTGATGGTTTTATAAGCATCTGGCAGTTCCCCTGCTGAAAGTCACTCTGTCCAGCTGCCTTGTCAAGAAGGTACTTGCTTCTCCTTTGCTTTTCACCATAATTTTAAATTTCATGAGGCCTCCCTGGCAATGCAGAACTGTGAGTCAATTAAACCTCTTTTCTTTATAAATTACCCAGTCTTGGATATTTCTTCATAGCAGTGTGAGAATGGACTAATATGGTGAAGAAACCCAGCAGACACCAACTTAACCAAACAATCAAGGATAAAATCATCAGAATTAAGACATCATGTCTTTTTTTGAGGAGTTTTGCTTTCATTGCCCAGGCTGGAGTGCAGTGGCGGCAATTTTGGCTCACTGCAACCTCCACTTCCCAGGTTGAAGCGATTCTTCTGCCTCAGCCTCCCAAGTAGCTGGAATTACAGATGCCCATCACCATGCACAGCAAATTTTTGTACTCATTAGTAAAGACGGGGTTTCACCATGTTAGCCAGACTGGTCTTGAACTTCTGACCTCTGGTGATCCACCCACCTCAGCCTCCCAAAATGCTGGGATTACAGGCATCAGCCACTGCATCTGGCCAAGACATCATGTCTTTTTTTTTTTTGAACAGAGTCTCACTCTGTTACCAGGTGCCAGGCTGGAGTGCAGTGGCGCAACCTCGGCTCGCTGCAACCTCCGCCTCCCGGTTCAAGCAATTCTCCTGCCTCAGTCTCCTGAGTAGCTAGGACTACAGGCACGCACTACCATACCCAACTAATTTTTTTGTATTTTTAGTAGAGATGGGGTTTCACCATGTTGGCCAGGATGGTCTCGATCTTTTGACCTCGTGATCCGCCTGCCTCAGCCTCCCAAAGTGCTGGGATTACAGGCGTGAGCCACCGCGCCTGGCCCATCGTATCTTAATCAATGCCAAATCAAGAGGCATTCTACAAAATCGCTGACCAGTACTCTTCAAAAGTGTCCAGTTACAAAAGACAAGGAAAGACTAAGAAACTGTCACCGGCTAGAAAAAATCATGGAGACATGACTACAAAATACGGGATCCTGGATCGGATCCTGGGACAGAAAAAAGGATACTAGATTAAAAGGTGAGGAAATCCAAATGAAATCTGTGGTTTACTTGATAGTATTGTACTATGCCAATGTTAATTTCCTAGTTTGATCATTGTACTCTGGTTATATAAGATGTTAATATTAGGTCAAGCTGGGTGAAAGGTGTGTGAGAAATCTGTACTATTTTTGTAACTTTGAAAAGCTTGAAATTCTTTCAAAATTTTCGTATATTTAGAAGTGAGGCAGTGTCTGGCAGATGCACCTGACAGCAATCACTTAACTTATACATACCCTGAAGAGTGACCCTATGGTCTGAGAATAATGTGTGTTTGGAGTTTTGTGCTAAAGAATCAGGAGTGACCAACCCAGAGATTTACTCCTTATCTATGAAGGATGTTTAAATTCCAAGCCCTTGGAACACAGGTCATACAGAGGATTGAGGCCCTTGGTTTTGGGTTAAACAGAGGTTTCTAGGTAGAGGATGCTAAGTTAAAAATGCCATGTAAACAGCATGCTTTTTACAAATGGTAGAAGCTCTCCTGTCCAGCCCACCTCCACTGGACCACCCCTGTACGTAAGTACCCCCAATAAATCCTATGGCTCATTCACTATCTCTGGGTCTCTACTTCAGCCTCTCAGACACAGTATCATCCCTCTTGTAGTCAGTGTAAGTGTCTGTCATGACAGACAGTAATGATCTTTGTCAGTACTACCCAAAGTATATGAGACCAAATATTTAAAAATTGTTTTAGCAGTAATTTCATGTCTATTGGACTTTAAAAGTTTTTTCTTTGGGGCTGGGGCTCTGTTTTTTGTTTTTTGTTTTTTGTTTTTCTGAAACAGGACCTCACTCGTGCCCAGGCTGGAGTACAGTGGCACAAACACTGCTCACTGTAGCCTCGACCACTCCAGGCTCAGGTGATCCTTCCACCTCAGCCTTTTCTTAAGTAGCCACAGGTGTGTGCCACCATGCCCAGTTAATTTTTGTATTTTTTGCAGAGATGGGGTTTTGCCATGTTTCCCAGGCCGGTCTTGAACTCCTGAGCTCAAGCTGTCTGCTTGCTTTGGCCTCCCAAAGTACCGAGATTACAGGCATGAGCCACTGTACCTGATAACTGGGGCTTCCTGATAAAATGAAAACATGATAACAAGTAAGAAAGTAGTGGGAAGGGCTCTACTGTGTCATTGTCCCTGGGAAGACTGTCCTTTACTTCACAGAATTCCTGGGAATGGCCAGGCCCTTTCTCTACTTACCTATTTGTAGCCAACACCAAGAGTGTACCAAATAAATTACTCAGCAGGTCCTCAAGAAATACATCCAAGTGAGAAAAGATGACTAGAATCCACATTTCTTCTGCATTAGAAACTTTATAATGCTAAGCTTGTAAGTGTAGAGGTCTTTGATCATCATTAGTGTCATAAATGGTCACCAATACTTGTGTGTGTGTGTGTGTGTGTGTGTGTGTGTGTGTGTGTGTGTGTGTATTTCATTTTAAAAAATGAAGCCAGGCACAGTGGTGGCTCTTGCCTATAATTCCAGCACTTTGGAAGGTCAAGATGAGCAGATCGCTTGAGGTCAGGAGCTTGAGACCAGCCTGACCAACATGGTGAAACCCCATCTCTACTAAAAATACAAAAAATTAGCTGGGCATCATGGCCCGCAACTGTAATCCCAGCTACTCAGGAGGCTGAGGCAGGAGAACTGCTTGAATCCCAGGGCAGAGTTTGTAGTGAGCTGAGATTGCACCACTGCACTCCAGCCTGAGAGACAGAGCGAGACTCCATCTCAAAAATAAATAAATAAAAAATGATTAAGCAACAAAGATCTCTTAAAGAGTTGGAGTCAAACCAAGCCTATAACTTTTCATTTTGTTTTACACGTTTTATTTCAGCACTCAATCCTTAACCAGGTGTAACTACCTTTTAACTCTGATAATGCAGCAGTGAAATTGAAATTTGGATCTCTAACTTTATCAAAAATAGCACATTTCTAGTTTCGAAAAGGGTTTTTTTTTGTTGTTGTTGTTGTTTTTTGTTTTAAAGATGGAGTTTCACCATGTTGGCCAGTACGGTCTTGATCTCTTGACCTTGTGATCTGCCTGCCTCAGCCTCCCAAAGTGCTGGGATTACAGGCGTGAGCCACCGCGCCTGGCCATGAAAAGGGCTTTTTCTTAAAAAAAAAATAATTTGAAGGACAATGATTCAGCTATTGTAGTCTTAGAATAGATAACAATGAATAAAATTATAGCATTGCCTTCTTCCGCTCCACCTCTTTCTCCTCTTCTACGCTGCCATACAAAGTTTCAAAAAATATAACATCAATGTGAAATAAAATGTTGCCATCCACTGTGAAGCAATTAAGTAACTGTACTTCATTAATCCGGCCAATCTGAATAGAACCCAGAAACAGATTGTGGAAGTCATGGATTCATCTGCATAAAGCCTTTTCCTTTCCCCTCTTCTGGTAAGAGAAGCTCTTGCCCCTATGGGAAACAGGGAACCAATCTCCCTACCCAGAAAGATTGATGCAGGGATTGGAAAGTTACTCTGCCTTGGCCAATCAGGCTCATTCTCAGGACTTGAGCTGTACCCTTTCTGTAACAAACTGTAGGCTATGGCATGAACAATGTATTCCTGGAGCACTATAGGGTACCATGTAGTTTACCAGAGGAAAGCCGTTTTCAGAGAATAAAGGCAACATAGGGAAATGCAGAGTTGAGACATGTAGAGAGAGGAGATTGGATGGCTGGGGAGGAGAAAGAGAGTCAGAGAAAAAGACAGAGAGGAAACAAGAGAGCAGAACAGAGAGTCTGAGGTTTCTGGTAATGACGTTGGCACAAGAACCCCCAACTCTGTTGGAAGTCAGCAACTCTTCTGGACCCTTAAGTTACATGCCCAAGGATATCCCAATTTTTCTTCAGCTTGTTGAGGTTATCATTCTGTCTTTTAAAAAAAATAAACATGTTGATGAACATGACCCCTTTATGTGTCTAATCAAATAAAACAAGGAACTAAGCTCTATAGCAACTGTCCTTGCCTTGACATTTGAATACACCTTTGAGCATGCAGCAGATCAGTCCCATGAAACCAAAACTGGAACTCAGTGATAAGTTTTCCAGCCAGGGCTTGTGCTACAGAGAATTTCTAAGAAAGTAAATTTGACTTTGATGTTAGTTTCTCTTTAGTGCTCCTCCATATGACCTGATTCTCACTGCTCATGTGCAAGGGAGAGAAAAATCATCTGATATTTTTCATTAATGTTTAAAGGTTAATGAACAGTTTACTCCTTCTGGTAACATAGCTGCATTTCATAAGGGTCAAGATCAATGTTTAGTCTAAAGAAACGAATTTCCAATGCTGAAATCATAAAGACGGTAGTGCATTGGGAAGCTATTTTCTGTCAAGGAAATCATCCTGTTATTTACATGAGGAGCTATGCAAGTGACATTTTAGGATTCAGAAGTTTGCGCATCTCTTTAAAAATCCAGATACGTCATCATGCAAAGGATCAACTCATACAAGTTCAACAAATAATTTAGAATTACTTCTATCAAGTTTCTTCAAAATTCAAAGATATTAATGTCCCAAAGCCCCTTGACTAACTGCCGTCAGGGAGTTTTACCAGCAGGCTATTGTTGACTATGTGGATGCATAAGAGATCAGATAAATGTTCAAGCCTTGAATCTTAACTGTTCTTAGTCAAAATAAGACTACATTCATGATTTCTGTTCATTCAAGTTACAATCTGTGCTGACAGGACAATGAACAAATGCCTACTTTACACAATTAAATAATCAGAATATCTATTAAATATTTCAAAAGCATTAACTATCTGAATTTCTGAAGAAGGTGAAGAATATTCTAGATTTTTTAAGACAAATTTCCCTTCCTTCATTCTTCGGCCCTTTCTAATGCCGTCCTCTATATTTGGTCTCTACCTTTTTTCCTTTCACTTCCTCTATATTCCATTCTTTGGTTTTCTTTTGTTTTGTTTTGTTTTTTAGAGAAAGGGTCTTGCTCTGTTACCCAGGCTGGAGGAGTGCAGTGGTGCATTCATAGCTCACTGCAGCCTGGAACTTCTGGGCTCAAGCAATCCTCCCACATCAGCCTCCCTAGTAGCTGGACCTACAGGCATGTGCCACCACATCTAGCTAATTTTTTTTTCCATTTTTTTATATAGACAGGGTTTCCCTATTTCTAGGGCTAGGCTGGTCTCAAACTCCTGGCCTCAAGCCATCCTGCCGCTTCATCCATTCTTTTTCCATTTGTTCTTCCTTTTCTCTTTCATCCATCATCCATTCTTCCTGCCTCCTTCAATCAATTACTTAGTGTTTCTTGGGAAGTTAGTTCCAGGTATTGGGTTAAACACAAACATGAAAAGATGGGGTCCTTGCTGTCGTCCTTTTCTGTTGTTGAGTAACATATTACCCACAACTCTAGCAACTTAAACCAATGTGCATTTATTACCTCCCCACTCAGTACATCAGAGAACAGCCTGGTTTGACAGGAATCTGCTCAAGGTCACCCCTGGCCAGTATCCAGGTGTCAACCGGGCTGGGAACTTAGGTGTAGGCTCTGAGGAGAAATCTACTGCCAAACACATTCAGGTTATGGCAGAGGTTAGTACCCTACAGTTACAGGACTGAAATGCTCATTTCTTTGCCATGTGACATCCAGGAGCTCCTTCAGCTCCTTGAAGCCACCCACATTCCTTTGCCCATGGCTCCTCAATCTTTAAGCAGTAACAATGCCAAATGACTGTCCTGGTTCAAATCTGACTGCCTCTACTACCACCAGCCAGAGAAAACTCCATTTTTAAAGATGTATGTTATTACATTGGGCCCACCGAGCTAATCCAGGCTAATCTCCCTCTATAACAAAACATAATCTCAAGTATGATAGCACATTCTGAAGTCCCAGGGACTTGGGCGGGACTTTTGAGGTCCGCTTTAGAACTTCTGCCTATGCATCTGCCATCAGGCACTCACACGCTGGTGGGCATGGGCAAATGATAGCACTGCAATAAGATAATTGTACAAAATAGAGTGCAGTAAACAAAACGGCACACATACATACAAGGGAATACTATTCAGCCATAAAAGGAAGAAAATGGCATGAGGGTACTAACTTCATGCTGTTCTGACATGCTACCACATGGATGAACCTTGAGGACATTATGCTAAGTGAAATAAACCTATGATCCCACTTATATGCAGTACCTAGAATAGGCAAATTCACAGAAATGAAAAACAGAATAGAGGTTCCCAGGCATTGGCAGGAGGAAGAATGAAGTTATTGTTTGATGGTTGTATAGTTCTGCTTGGGATAATGAAAGTGTTCTGGAAATGGACAGTTATGACAATCACACGACTTGTGAATGTACTTAAAAGTAAAATAAGATAGTTACCATGTGGTCATCTTTTACAAACCCATAAACATTTTGACTAGTTGTGTGTGTGTTGAAAACTGTAAATATATTCAGTAGTGATAAAACTAAAATAACTTTGATTTGTTGATAAGTACCTAAACTGTGGAGGTGGATTAAAACTTTAGGAGAATAGCAGAAATCAAATTTCATGAAAAGTTATTTTGGGGCTTTCCTGTGAAATGTATGAACAAAAAGGCTCAGAGAAGGGCATGTCTTGAAGATGATAATGTATACTCTTTCCTCCTCCCTGAATAATGAAAACCATGCATACTTGTTCCCTCTGTATGTTAAACATTTCCTTTTAGGGGTACATTCTGTACTCATTTTGTATAGTTTACCAAGGTGACTAACCCTAGGAACAATATTATATAGGAAGCAGGTATATTCTAATCACATTCAGGATGAGTGTACAGAAGAAAATATAGTGTTTACTCTTTAGGGAACTGGAAACACTCCCTGCATTGATGTATATTTTAAGAATGGCACTTTTGTTACATGTTATCATAAAGGTGCTTAATAGAGCTGAATTAAAGATTTTCAAATATGTAAACAAAGCAAAAAAGGAAAAAGTACTGGATTGTACACTTAAAAATGGTTTAAATGATGAACTTCATGTTCTGTATATTTTACAGTAACATAAAATTAAAATGTTGAAAAAGTGGACTGAAGGCATAAGGAAAGAATAGCATAACTTGCTCACTGAAAGAGCAAAGTGTCAGATTGGGCAGGAGATACGATCAGATGGGTGTGGGTGACAAGGGTGTGGTCTGTGCTGTGGGAGAGACAGTATCATAATTTCAGTTCCCTTTTTGGTCACCGCACAGCTAAAGGAACTTGTTAATTTTGTTCAAACATGCCTTGCTTTCTTGCACTAGCTGCCTGGAAAGCAAACCTTATTTAGCAGTCACTGGTAGTCCTAGAACTTCGAGTGTTAATGATAGAGGTGTGAATCAAGTAGCTGCTATTTATTAAATGTCACATTGGTGACCCCAAGTTCACCTTGTTTCTTGGAAATAGCAAGAAGGAAACATAGAGACTGACCACGATGCTGAGCACTGTGCTTCCTTACATAGCCTCAGTGCCTCACAATGACAATGCAAGTTGAGTAGCCATGAAAGTGTTTTCCCCAGTTTTACCAATAAAATATTTGAGGTTGTGAAAGTTTGAATAATGGCCCACATGTCAGGTAACAAGGAAAGCAAAGCACTTTCCCACCTCAGGGTCTTGTAATATGCTGTTCCTTCTACTTGGAATGCCTATCTTCTTTCTCGACCTATCACCACCACCACCACCATCCACACACACACACATCTGCTTAGATAAAGAATGTTTTTATCGGCCGGGCGCGGTGGCTCACGCCTGTAATCCCAGCACTTTGGGAGGCCGAGGCGGGTGGATCACGAGGTCAAGAGATCGAGACCATCCTGGTCAACATGGTGAAACCC
>NW_016107360.1:5652048-5697576 GCF_001604975.1 Cebus imitator
TTTTTTTTTTTTTTTTTTTTGAGATGGAGTCTCACTCTGTCACACAGGCTGGGGTGCAGTGATGCAATTTAGGCTCACTGCAACCTCTGCCTCCTGGGTTCAAGCGATTCTCCTGCCTCGGCATCCAGAGTTGCTGAGATTGCAGGTGCCCGCCACCACACCCTGCTAATTTTTGTATGTTTAGTAGAGATGGGGTTTCACTTTGTTAGCCAGGCTGGTCTCAAACTCCTGACCTCAAATGATCTGCTGGCCTTGACCTCCCAAAGTGCTGGGATTACAGGCATGAGCCACTCCACCCAGCCCATACATGGCAAACCTCTCTTAAAGCTTTGGCTTAGGGGTACTTCCACAGATGGGCCTGGCTAGGTCTTCTCTCATATGCATCTGTACTCCTTTTAAGTGTCTGCCACAAGCCCACTTAAAGAGTTATTCTCATAACTAATATTTTATGTATGGCTACACTGTAATTTCAACAAAAGGAGAAATCACATCTGCTTAAATCTTTTTGAACAAAGAAATAAGATAGAGGTGGGTTTATGTGAGTTCAAAGCAAGGATCTTTCAACTATAGCTTACTGGTGCCTGTGACTGATGAAAAAAGAGATATGGAACCCAAAGAATAACGTGCTAACTCTTTAAAACTTAACTCTTGCAATTATTCCTTATTTCTATAACACATTTAGATTAACTTTTTTTTTGCAATTTTACTAAAGATGTCCATCATGATGTTTAACCTGCCTATATTGTCTGCGAAAGGGGCATTCTACAGAGCCACTTTTTATACTAGGTAACTGTGCTGAATTAAATGGTGTCCCCCCAAAATTCATGTCTGCTTGGAACCTCAGAAATAGCAGCTTATTTGGAAATAGGGTTTTTGCATGTATAATTAGTTAAGACAAGGTCACAATGGATTAGGTAGCCCTAAATCCAATGATTGGTGTCAAGAGAAGAGAAGAGAGAGATTCTGACACAAAAACATTAGGGAAGGAAGGCAGGAGGGAAGAAAGGGAAAGAAGGAAGGAAGAAGGCCATGTGACGACAGAGGCAAAGACAAGAGTGACACAGCTTCAAGCTAAGGAACAAGACTTGGCAGCAACCACCAGAAGCTACAAAGAGGCAAGGAAGAATTTCACTAGGGCTTTTGGACAGAGCATGGCCCTGCCTACCACTTGACTTTGGAGGTCTAGCCTCTGGAACCATGAGAGAGTAACTTTCTGCTGCTTTAAGCCACTCAGTTTCTGGTACTTTGCTAAAGTAACCCTACTTAGGATCAAAATAACCTTAGGTGCTATAACAAATAGACCTCAGATTTTTAGTAGCTTAATGATAGAAATTTGAGACTCAGCAGTTATAGCCTACAGTAGGTATTCCAGGTGTATTGGTGGCTGTCCTCCACATGGTGAATCAATGATCCAGGCTTTTTAAATCTTGTATCTCCACCACTTTCTAGGGCCTCTTTGTCTATGGAAAGGGGAGAGTTTAGAACACATATCCGCTTTTTAAGTTGCCTTGACTTAGAAGTGACACAAATTTTTGATCACATTCCATTGGCAAGAACTGGTTAAATGGTCCCACTAGATAAGAGTAAATACAGGTGCTTTTGAGTGATCATTCTATATTGTGGAAGGAAAACATTTTGCTGAGCAATTTGCCATCTCTGCTATACTTCCCTCCCAACCTCAGTTGATGTAGTCAGTCTGAGGAGTGACTTCATGCTTGGCATCAAACAGTGAGCTTGATTAATCATATTCTCATTCTTTAGAATTTTGTTTTAGAACCTATGAGAGAAGGTTAAGTGTGGTGGCTCAAGCCTGTAATTCCAGCACTTTGGGAGGCCAAGGCCAGTAGATCACTTGAGGTCAGGCATTCAAGACCAGCCTGTCCAACATGGTGAAATGCTGTCTCTACTAAAAATACAAAAATTAGCCGAGCATGGTGGTGTACACCTGTAGTTCCGGCTACTTGGGAGGCTGAAGCAGGAGAATTGCTTGAACCCAGGAGGCAGAGGTTACAAGTGCACTGAGATTGTGCCACTGCACTCCAGCCTGGGTGACGGAGTGAGCTCTGTCTCAAAAAATAAAAAAGAACCTCAGAAATAATTTAGCACCTAATAGCTCTCTTATATTACAGTTTTTGGTATGCATTTTTTAACGTCTTGCCTCAATCTCTTTGCCATCCCAGGGATCAGAGACTGTATCTGATTCATCTTTATACCTAACAAAATGTCTTGCCCAGTGATTTACAGATAGCAGGATTTTACACATATTAGTGTGTGCATGCCTATATGAATGTATGAATTAGGAAGCATTAAGAGTAAAGAGTTATGGTACCTATAATTTTAATGAAGATGATTTAATTGACCATACTCAACTATACTTAAAAAATTATTTTATGGAGCTTGTACAGTGATATTTCTCTATTTGTAAAGAAATTGATCACCAGATTCTAATTTTCAGTGTTTGCCATGCTTTGTATTCAACAGTGCAGGAGAACTATGTGTCAGTGATCACTCTCTATTTACACGCAACTTACTCAGGATTTTGCACAACAATTTGTCATTTATCAATGCTAACATGTCCTCTGCAAACAGCCACATCAGAGGAATTACGGTTTTCTTCTCACACTCAAGAGCAGCAATAACCCACGGTCACGTCTGGTTAGAGCCTACAGTTGTTAACCATCATTACAAGAGACTCAGCCTTAATATGAAAACATTTCAGCAGCTCTTTGGCGAAAGGCTTAAATATCTGGGTTACTCAGTGTCATGACCAATTTTGTGCACTTCTGTGGAATTGCTAGAAGCAAAGCAAAGTTATTGGGGCCTGTGAAGTATAATAAATTGACTCTTGGACAAGCTCTTTCAATGTCAGGGAACTGGGTATGTGTGTTATGAAATTAAAAGTAGATAGATGTATATACAGATGTTTATACTGTTGTAAATCAAGGTGTATTTTTTGTTAGCTAAATTTGGATTTGCTTATAGATGTGCTCTTTTCCCCACAAACGAGGCTGAGCTTTGTTTGTTTTCTTCCCCTAAAGAGCAGCACCGTATGATGCCACATAATTCCAAGAGATATCAGAAAGTAATCTTCTCTGTTCCCTTATGAGTATCAAGAGCTAATCCCTGGGGGAAAGGAAAGAATTTTGAGATTTATCTCCTGTCTTTTTAAACACTTCGCAAGTGAATTATTGCAATCTGCATGAGGCGCTCAAAATAAGAACTCTCACTAAACACCAACCATCATTCAATTGCTGAAGAGGGCAAAGAAATATGACTGGTGTAAAATGGCAGTCCTTTTCTTGAAGCCAAGAAAAGAAAAAGTTCATATAATTGTTCAATTCTGCCACAAGTCATTATTTTGGAAGTGAAAAATTTAATCAAAGAAGGGACAGAGTTAAATGGAGGTATTTGACGTGTTTTATTTTTACCAGTAGGATTGACAAATTTTAATAGGATTAGATGGCTGAGGTTTCTTATGGTTAGGAAATCTCCTTGAACAGGAAAGAGAAAATTTAGGTTGTCAGTCGTAGACACTTTTTGTTACTGCCTCTGTACTTTAAAATCTATAACCAAGGTGAATCTAAAGGACAATTTTAAATGGTCCTTGGTGGAACAATACTGGTGATTTCTTTTTCTATGCCATGTAAAGGGAGGGAAATTTGCTCTTACCTGCCCAGTAGAAATAGCCCAGCCATTCCTGCAATTAAAAATGAGAAACCTTAACCTGCTTCAGTGCCACTATATGAAGGAAAAAAAATTACTCTAAAAACAGTGGTATGTACTTATGATAAATTGTCCTGGTGATATCACCTGTACTCAATAAAAAAAGAAATGTGACAAATGACAGATTTTTTTCCTTGTTTCCTAGGAGAAGGAAAAATTGCATATTCAAATATCAAGACAATAACAAGTTTTGTAGTAATAGAATTTTTTAGAGATATCTAGAGACAGCACTCCATTTGAGTAGCATGTATGTAACAGGCACTCCTCCTGCCTTAGCTATGTCAATTATCACTAATATGCACCACCAACTAATACTAAGAATGGCTATATTACTATTCCCAACTTACAGAAGAGAAAACTGTTGCTCAGTGAAGATCAGAAATGTTTCCAGAGCATCACAGCTAGTAATTTGTGGTACTAGCATTTTGTGATACTAAAAGCTGTGCTCTCTCCATCATATTTCAGTAATTCCCAACACACTGGCCCCTGCCTCATAAAAGCAATCTAGGGTGGATCATATTATACTACACAGAGCTAGATGGATAGAAGGGAACTTTCTAGAAACGATCTTCCCCTTGGCATGGGGTTCAGAGTTTCAAACCATCCTGATATAAGCAAAGTGAAAAACCGTATTTGGGTAACTAACTTGTATACAAATTAAACTGATAAATACTCAGGTGTCCCCACATGAAATACCTCCTGTCATTACACTACTACCATGGAAATACAAGCTTTTCTCTTTTTAGGCTGCCTGTCATTTCTGTGTTAGCCTTTATCTATGTATTCTCAACATGGCACATCTTCTCTCATTGCTGGTGTCCTGCTACAGAGGGGCATAAACTCTATGAACTCAAATTGTGTATAAAAGTGCTATCTCAGCCAGAAGTCGTGGCTCACACCTGTAATCCCAGCACGTTGGGAGGCCAAGGCAGGTGCATCACGGGTCAAGAGATCTAGACCATCCTGGCCAACATGGCGACACCCCATCTCTACTAAAAATGCAAAAATTAGCTGGGGATGGTAGCAGGCACCTGTAGTCCCAGCTACTTGGGAGGCTGAGGCAGGAGAATCACTGGAACCTGGGAGGTGGAGATTGCAGTGAGCCAATATTGTGCCACTGCACCCCAGCCTGGCGACAGAGTGAGACTGTCTCAAAACAAAACAAAAAAAACACTGCTATCTCATATCTCTGCTCTTTGGAAATTTTGTTTTCCTAATGATCTTCTTGTTGCAGCTTCCCTCACCTCTCCCTCTTTTACAGTGTACTCCTTTTGTCTACTGGTGACTCTACCAGCTCTGAAACTTGAGTACCCTTGGACATTTGTCACAGGGCTCTGAACCCATTCCATCATCCAAACAAAAATGGTTTTCTTCTAAAACATAGTGGCTCTGCCTTTGAAGTCTTTCTGTCTGCGTGGATTAATCATTTTCTTAAGGCCACATCCTAATTTTACATCTTTTCGAGCTGAGTTGACCTGTGTTGACAGAGGAAACCATTTTTGGACATGTCCTGCCTCCTTTAACCTTCATTCATACCACAGTGCTTTCTGGTGCCTGTGATCTCAATGCTTCTTCTGCGTACCTCTCTCCACTATCTTGGCTTTCTCTCTTATCTAGACTGTCTGTCAAACCCCACTGTTATCTGCTTGACCATATGTACTCCTACCTCTACCAAAAAGAAGTCTTACAGCTGTGTGTAATTTTAAAAGAGAAATATTTACCATTAATACTACCATGAAGAAGTTCCCAAGCAACCCAATAAACAACCCACAAACTATCTTTTTTTTAAAGCCACAGACTTTGGTGTTGCCCAGAGCCTTGGCTGGAAGAATTCCTGATGTTGAATCTGATCACTGGCCACCACTTTGGCTTGCTGAGCAGTATTCTGCATGTCCGTGTCAGCTGAGACTTCCTCTTCCAACCACCCTAATCAGATTGTCTTGTTCCAAAAAAAGGCCCTCATAAGAATAAAAATTTAAATGGTCTTCTCTCTCTTTCCTCCTCCTTCCTTTTGTTACTTTTATATGTAATCTGTGCACTCCACAGAACACCTAACATTTACTTGACTGTTGTGTTGTCTGTCTCTTTTTATGTATAACTTTTACATTCCAACTAGACTAAAGACTTATTTGGGGAAGCAACATTGTCCTATAGTCTTTATGCTCACAATAATGTCTAGCATGAGAAAAAACAGATACTCAAAAATTGTTCTTTAATTTTACTTCAATTTTCACTGTAGGTAGATTTTAACTTGTTATAGCATGATTAGTTACTTTTGGTATTCTGAAGGGTGGTAGAGGCTGCAAAATCCAAAAGCCTTTCTTTACCATATGGAATTTGTTTTAAGGAAAAGAAAAACAAAGGTATGTGTGGGGACTTTGAGAAGAAGTGACATTTAAACTTTATCTACTAACCCCAGTATTGGCACCAAGTTAATATTTAGTTTCTGGAACTCTCGTTTCAGTTGGGTTCCATTATTCTTGCTCTGTCATAAAAAATGTGAATTCCCTGTAGGATCATGCAGAACAGACACTTAAAATTTACTCATGAGCTTCCTGATTCCAAGCAATAGTCACCACAGTTGAAAATTTACATTGTGAAATCTTAGAAAACAAAGCTTATATCTAATCAAAACTATATAAATACTAAAGAAATCATAAAATGTACAGTTTATGTACCTAAAATAAATTTAACAAACATTAAATAAAAATACAGTCACTTTCCTTGTGATTTTAATCTCTAATAAGTAGATTTTAATATATTCACTAAATGATTCAGGCAACAATACTATATAAATTCAAGATAGCTAAATCTATAAACTTAAATGGCTAGATTTTTTTCTCTTTCTTTGAGATGGGTTCTCGCTCTATCAGTCAAGCTGGAGTGCACTGGTGCAATCACAGTTCACTGCAGCCTCAACTTACCAGGCTCAGTTGATTCTCTCACCTCAACCTCTTGAGTTATCTGGAACTACAGCTGCATTCCGGACAATCTTTTGTATTTTCAATAGAGATGGTATTTTGCCATGTTGCCCAGGCTGGTCTTGAGCTCCAGGGCTCAAGCCATTAGTCCACATTAGCCTCTGAAAGTGTTGGGATTATAGATATGAGCCACCACGCCTGGCCAATAGCTAGATCTTGTTATGTATTTACTTTTAAATATTTTTAATGCGCTATCCTTAATGACTTATTTGAACTAGTTGTCCCATTCTCTAATAAGAGTCAGTATTAAAGTTTCCATACTTTATTCCATGTTATATACCCTTACCCACTTAATCAAAGGTAATAGGTATACAACTCAAAAATCATTATTTAAATAACCAAAGAAACCCCTCTTTCTCCCCTCTTCTCTCATTCTTTGTCACTTAACAAAGGATAATGATTATAATATAGAAATTATCTTTGTAGTTTTTCTTTTTTTATTTTATTTCATTTTAGGTTTTGGGGTACATGTGAAGAACATGCAAGATTGTTGCATAGGTACACACGTGGCAGTGTGATTTGCTGCCTTCCTCCCCATCACCTATATCTGGCATTTCTCCCCATGCCATCTCTCCCCAACTCCCCACCCCCCCGCTGTCCCTACCCTATTTCCCCTCAACAGACCCCAGTGTGTACTGCTCCCCTCCCTGTGTCCATGTGTTCTCATTGTTCAACACTCGCCTATGAGTGAGAACATGCGATGTTTAATTTTCTGCTCTTGTGTCAGTGTGCTGAGAATGATGGTTTCCAGGTTCATTCATGTCCCTACAAAGGACACAAACTCATCATTTTTTATGGCTGCATAGTATTCCATGGTGTATATGTGCCACATTTTCCATGTCCAGTCTATCATCGATGGGCATTTGGGTTGGTTCCAAATGCCCAGGTCTTTGCTATTGTAAACAGTGCTGCAATGAACATTCGTGTGCACGTGTCCTTATAGTAGAACGATTTATAATCCTTTGGATATATACCCAGTAATGGGATTGCTGGGTCAAATGGAATTTCTCTTTCTAGGTCCTTGAGGAATCGCCACACTGTCTTCCACAATGGCTGAACTAATTTACACTCCCACCAACAGTGTAAAAGTGTTCCTATTTCTCCACATCCTCTCCAGCATCTGTTGTCTCCAGATTTTTTAATGATCGCCATTCAAACTGGCGTGAGATGGTATCTCAATGTAGCTTTGATTTGAATTTCTCTGATGACCAGTGATGATGAGCATTTTTTCATATGTTTGTTGGCCTCACGTATGTCTTCTTTTGTAAAGTGTCTGTTCATATCCTTTGCCCACTTTTGAATGGGCTTGTTTTCTTTTTTTCTTGTAAATCTGTTTTAGTTCTTTGTAAATTCTGGATATCAGCCCTTTGTCAGATGGGTAAACTGCAAAAATTTTTTCCCATTCTGTTGGTTGCCGATTCACTCTAATGACTGTTTCTTTTGCCGTGCAGAGCTGTGGAGTTTGATTAGGCCCCATTTGTCTATTTTGGCTTTTGTTGCCAATGCTTTTGGTGTTTTGGTCATGAAGTCCTTGCCTATGCCTATGTCCTTAATGGTTTTGCCTAGATTTTCTTCTAGGGTTTTTATGGTGTTAGGTCTTATGTTTAAGTCTTTAATCCACCTGGAGTTAATTTTAGTGTAAGGTGTCAGGAAGGGGTCCAGTTTCTGCTTTCTGCACATGGCTACCCAGTTTTCCCAACACCATTTATTAAACAGGGAATCCTTTCCCTATTGCTTGTTTTTGTCAGGTTTGTCAAAGATCAGATGGTTGTAGATAAGTTGTGTTGCGTCCGAGGCCTCTGTTCTGTTTCATTGGTCTGTATCTCTGTTTTGGTACCAGTACCATGCTGTTTTGATTACTGTAGCCTTGTAGTATAGTTTGAAGTCCAGTAGTGTGATGCCTCCCGCTTTGTTCTTTTTGCTTAGAATTGACTTGGCTATGCAGGCTATCTTTATAGTTTTTCTATCCTCAGAAGTTTTAGGTATTTAGTATCTCAAGAGCCCTTTTAAAATAAGTATCTTATAGATTTATTTCCTGGATGTAGATAATCTACATCAAGTGTTCTGTTTGTTAACATTTTTTCTGACTTTTTCCTACACAAATGGACATTGCAGTCAATATTTAAAACATATCTAGCCACACTCAATGCATCTTTTATCCCAACATTATACCTTGAGTATATTATGGTAATGAATGAATGAATCCACCGTACACATCATTAGCACTCATCCATTTATTTATTTAACTAATAATAATTGAGAGCACTATATGCAAGGTAGTCTGCTAGATAGTGAGCAAACAAAGATGCAAAAAGACAAGACACAGACAGCAATCTAAGTGACTCAGTAAGTAAATAGGAGGGGCAGCTAACTTAACTTTGCAGGGGGCAGGATGTGGATGTTAGGGGGCTTGACAAAGGAAGCTTTCTACAGGTACAGAGAAAAGCTGTAATCTGGAGATTAAGCAGAAATTATCCTGGGAAGTGGAAAGAGGAAGTAATAAGAGCTAACACTTACAGTGTCTCCTCTGAGCCAAGTACAGTTCTTTACATATGGTAACTCATACAGTCTTCAGAACAACCAGGTGATATAGGTACTGTTAGAACACAGTATAGACAAGGATAGTGCAGCACACAGAAATTAAATAACTTGCTTGAGGTCATGCAACTGGCAAATGCAGAATCAGATTTCAAGCCCAAGTATCTGACCCCAGAGTACTGTCTTTTCCAGGAGAGATAACGTAGGCCCAGCCTCAATGGTAAAAAAGAGTAATAGTAGACCTAACATTTACTGAGCACTAAGCCAAGCCCCCAACATGCATAATTGCATTTATTCCTCATACAATTGTATGAATTAAGTGCTATTTGCATCATCATTGCAAATGTAGATTCAAAGGCTTAAAAAGATTGAGTAACCACAACAAACTACCACTTTACATCCACTCAGATGGTTATAGTTTTTAAAAATAGAATATACCAAGTGTTGGCAAAGATACAGAGAATTTGGAACACTTGTACATTTTTGCTGTAGCCACCATGAAAAATAGTTTGGTAGTTACTCAATAAGTTACACATAGAATTACCATATGACTCAGTACTTCTCATTTTGAGTATATACTCAAAAGAGCTGAAAACAAGTGTTCAAACAAAAATTTGCATGGAATATTAATAGCAACACTACCCATAACAGCCAAAAGGCAGAAACAACTCAAAAATCTATCAACTGATGAATGGATGATCAAAGTGTGGTATATCCATACAGTGGAATTTTATTCAGTCATGAAAAAGAACTAAGTACTGATATATGCTATAACATGGATGAGTCTTAAAAACATGCCCTGTGGTTGCTGTTTTGTAGTGAAAAAAAAATTATACTAAGTGAAAGAAACCAGACACAAAAGACCGCATATGGTATGATGCCATATATATGAAATATCCAGAGCTATGAAATCTATAAAGACAGAAAACTTATTGGGCCAGACACACTGGCTTATGCTTACAATTCCAGTATCTTGGGAGGCTTAAGTCCAGGAGTTCAAAACCAACCTGGTCAACATAGCAAGACTACATCTCTACAAAAGAATTATTTTTTAGAAAATTAGTCAGGTATGGCAACAAGCATCTGTAATCCCAGCTACTTGGGAGAGAGAGGCAGGAGGATTGCTTAGGTCTAAGAGTTCAAGGCTGCAGTCAGCCATGATTGCACCACTGCACTCCAGCCAAAGCAACAAAGCAAGACCCTGTATGGAAAACAAACAAACAAAACAGATTATTGGTTGCCAGGAACTGGAGGGATGGGAAATGGAAAGTGATTGCTTCAGAGGTACAGTGTTTCCTTTTGAGGTGGCAAAAATAATTCTGGAACTAGATAGTGGTGATGAGTGCACAATCTTGTTTCTTGTTATGTGTATTTTATCACAGTTTTTTAAAAGTAAAAAAAGGTTAAAAAAAAAAAAGGTAATTTGTTCAGGTTGCACAACACAGCTAGGAAAATGTGGATTTGAACTCATACTAGAAAGACACATTTCAGGAATTCGAAGTTGTTTGATATGTGTGCATGGAAGTATATGCATGTGGATGGAAGAGAAGGAAAAATGGCACAAGTTGAGGCAAAAGTAGAAATCAGAGTCTTTGTCATGAAGATACCTTTTAAAGTGAGTGGAGGTAACTGTTGAGGCACTGACACAGGAATAGGGCACCAGCCCCTCACAGGAGTCAGAGTGCTTCTCCCTAGATGAATGAACTGTGTCTTCCAGGTGTCTGAATAGAGAAGGTGACCTCTGAAACGGAAAAGTGCTGCAGTTGGTCAACATCCATCCCCAACTCCCAACCTAACAGTGAAAGTAGAGGTACTCATTTCTATGCCTCAGATACCTCTTCTGTAAAAGAGAGATAATAAAAGTTCCTATTTCATAAACTTGCCATAAGGATCAAATGTGTTAATATATGCAAAATCCTTGAAACAGTGCCTGGCACAAAGTCAACACCATAGAAATGTTTGCTATTATAGTTTTGTTATTATTACCTCGATGGTTTCCATAAAGTGTCCCTTAGACCTTTTCATTTTTATCGTGTATGATAAAACCAGGTGCTGTCTTATCTGAAATGTTTGCCCAAGCACATTACATTTTGTTAACACAGGATGAATCATTGAAACCTGACCTATGGGAAATAGCATTATCTGCCATTTCAGCTGTATTTTACAACTACAATATACATTTCTTTCCTGGTTACTTCGAAAACAGAGGAAAAAAATGTTCTTCTCAGACTTCTTTGTATTTGTCCACAAATAATCCAGTGACGCTAATTGGGAATGTCCTTAAAAAGTTTTTTAAATTTTTAATACAATGCAATAAAATAAGAAACTATACCTAATAGTTCAGGTAGAAGATGATATTTTAGACTTTCAAGCAAAAATGCACAGTTTTTATCATTAGAAATACTGCATATACATTATGCTGTTTCATACAAATTCACAATTAAAGAGGACAAAGGCAAAGAAAAAGAGACATTTTTAGATTCTGCAACTGTCCATCATGCTTTAGAACTTTCTGCACCGAGATTCACTAATCAGCTCTCACTGATCAGTCCTCATTATGTAAAATGTGTATCACTGAAATGTGAAAATGAGCCCTCTTTCACTGTAACCAGGCCTGCGGAAAGAATTTTAAGTCTTGACATTTGAGGCTCTTTACTAATGACAACAGTGTGATAAACAGTTCATTAATCCTATTTATCAGGCCGAGAAATAAGCCAAAATTGCCATAGGCAAGTAACACTATAAAGGGATTTTTTAATATCAAGGACGTTCTTTATCGTTCTTTAATCTAAACTAGGGACTTAGACTTTATTTTCAGTAAAGGATCAGAGAGTAAATATCTTAGGTCTTGCCAGCATCATAGCTCTATCATAACTACTCAACCCTGCCACCTTAATGTGAAAGTTGCCATGGGCATTATGTAAACAAATGGGCCTGGCTGTGTTCCAATAAAACTTTATTTACACAGGCTACAACATGGATGAATCTTAAAGCATTATGCTAAGTGAAATAAGCTAGACACAAAAGGACAAATATCATATCATTGCTTTTATATGAGGTATCTAGATTTGGCAAATTAATAGAGATGGAAAGTAGAATGGTGGTTACCAGAGGCTGGAAAGAGGAAAATGGGGAGTGAGTGTTTAATGGGCCCAGAGTTTCTGACTGGGATGATGAAAAAGTTCTGAGGCCACGCATGGTGGCTTATGCCAGTAATCCCAACACTTTGGGAGGCCAAAGCGGGTGGATCACCTGAGGTTGGGAGTTTGAGACCAGCCTGGCCAATATGGTGAATGAAACCCCATTACTACTAAAAATACAAAAATTAGCCTGGCGTGGTGGCGGGCGCCTGTAATCCCAGCTACTCAGGAGACTGAGACAGGAGAATCACTGGAACCCAGGAGGTAGAGGTTGCAGTGAGCCGAGATAGCACCACTGCACTTCAGTCTGGGCGACAGAGTGAGACTATCTCAAAAAAAAAAAGTTCTAGAGGTGAATAGTGGTAATGGTTGCATATTCCACGAATGTAGTTAATACCGCTGAACTAAACACTTAAAAATGGTTAAAATGATAAATTTTAAGTTATGTATATTGAATTATAATTTTTTAAAAATATATTTACAAAAACAGGCAGTCAGCTTAAGTGCAATATCTTGCAGACCCGTGATGTAAACTTTCTTGTCCTGCTCACTATATTTCTTCCTTTGCCTCATACATCTTTGTAGTTGCTGTTTTTGTTGCTATTGCTGCTCTTCATTTCACTTCTTGATTAACCTGTGCAGCCAAAATGTTGCCTTGTGTGCAGTGAAAAAGAAAACCATTTGCACTCATTGGGGGCTATGATTCTTTCTAAAGGTTGTTCATTCTGGAGCTCATAGCTCTAGTAGATACAGATCTAGAACTGTAAATATAAGAGTATGTTGGCCGGATGTGGTGGCTCATGCCTGTAATTCCAGCACTTTGGGAGGCCAAGGCGGGTGGATTAAGAGGTCAGGAGCTCAAAACCAGGCTGGCCAACATGGTGAAACCCCATCTCTACAAAAATACAAAAATTAGCTGGGCATAGGGGCAGACACCTGAAATCCCAGCTACTCAGGAGGCTGAGGCAGGAGAATCACTTGAACCTGGGAGGCAGAAGATGCATTGAGCCAAAACCATGCCATTGCACTCCAGCCTGGGCAGCAGAACAAGACTCTGTCTCAAAAAAAAAAAGAATATGCTGTTCTTTGCTTTCAAAATGGCCATAGTGATACGAAAACATTCCAGGACAGGTGGGCTGGTTTCCACTTTTTCTGGTGGCGATCTAAAAGGGCTTCACTTTTGTTTCTCAATGGCCAGTAGCACAGATTAGAGTGCTGGTGTTAAGAGTGCACCTGTCAACCATCGATGTGAAGAGATTTTCTGTATGTGAAGGTTTTGGCCCTTGCACAAGTTGAACTCTCATCCTTGACGCATCTCTCTGCTTTAACTGTTAAATCAATTGACCTTTACATAAAAATCATCTTCCAGAGACAGTGGCCAGGGCTCAACATTTCAGGGCAAACTTGATTCCTCAAAATAGAAACTCAGGCAAACAGAAATGTTCACATTTTAAAAGGAAACCTATTTTTAAATGAATATATTGAAAATACAAATTATTTGTTTGAGTGCGCCTGTAATCCCAGCACTGTGAGAGGCTGAGGCGGGTGGATTGCCTAAGCTCAGGAGTTTGAGACCGGCCTGGGCAAAATGGTGAACCCCCATCTCTACTAAAGTACAAAAAAGAAAGAAAAAGGAAAGAAAGAGAGAGAGAGAGAGAGAGAAAGAGAACGAGAGAAGGAAGGAAGGAAGGAAGGAAGGAAGGAAGGAAGGAAGGAAGGAAGGAAGGAAGGAAGGAAGGAAGGAAGGAAGGAGGGAAGGAAATACAAATTATTATCATTATTATTGGCAGATAACTTTAAGTGGGTCAAATCAGTCTATTAAGACCTCTTAACAATTAGAATCAGACTGGGCGTGGTAGCTTACACCTATAACCTCAGCACTTTGGGCAGGAGCATCACTTGAAGCTAGGAGTTTGAGAGCAGCCTGGGCAACATAGCAAGACCTCATCTGTACAAAACATTAAAAATTTTTAGCCAGGCACTGTGGCTTATTCCTGTAATCCCAACACTTTGGGGGAGTCCAAGGTGGGAGGATCGCTGGAGGCCAGGAATTCAAGACCAGACTAGGCAACATGGTGAAATGTCATCNCCAACCCTGTAGTGTGACTTGGGCAAGTCACTTAACCTCTCTGTGCCACCTCCATCTACTCCCATATTAAAGAGGCTAGCAAGCCAGGTGCGGTGCCTCACATCTGTGATCCCAGCACTTTGGGAGGCCAAGGTGGGTGGATCACAAGGTCAGGAGATCGAGACTATACTGGTCAACATGGTGAAACCCAGTCTCTACTAAAAATACAAAAATTAGCTGGGAATGGTGGCACACATCTGTAGTCCCAGCTCCTCAGGGGGCTAAGGTGGGAGGCTCATTTAAGCCCAGGAGGTCGAGGCTGCAGTGAGCCAGGATTGCGCCACCGCACTCCAACCTAGGTGACAGAGCAAGACCTTGTCAAAAAAAAAAAAAATTAGCTGGCCACAGTGGTGCATGCCTATAGTCCTAGCTACTTGGAAGGCTAAGGCCAGAGGATCCCTTAAACTCAGCAGTCTAAGTTAAAGGTTACAGTGAGTTATTATTGCACCACTGTATTGCAGCCTGGGTTAGAGTAAATGTTGTCTCTTAAAAAAAAATAGAATCCCTTCTTTACTATTAACTTGAGCCTAGTGCATCAAAATTGATGACCAGAGAGTTGGTCAAGGTATTAAAGCACCTTCAATACCTGCTTAAAAAACTAAAATCGTATGATCTGTACACTTCAATAATTCTTCATGTTTTTATTTTTTCCCTGATTTTTCTAATAAGTCTTTGCATGTTAATTTGCAAAAGACATTGATTTTAGAAATTTCAAAAGTGCAGACATCAATTAGCCTCAACAATTTGATTTGATGTAACAAAATAGATTTTTTTTTAATTTTTAATGCCATTCTCTGACCCTTCCTTCTATCAGTAAAACGCTAATTGGTTGAAAACAGCTTATTGGACTTTGTAAGGGCAAATATTGTTTTCAAATAAAAAGGTGAATAGATTTATATCTGAAACTACATTTTCTTTAAATAATTTTAGTTTGCATATATTAAAAATTGTGTTAAAATGTTTACAAATATGAACATGCAGAAATAGCACATTGTCTACTTTCGCTATATATCTGTTGTAGTCTCCACGTTGCTCAGGTCCTCAGGTATAAAGGAGAAGACAGAGAGCAGCTATCTGAGAATTTATAGTCACCAAAATGATTAGGTTACAACACTCATTTCTAAACACATGAAGTATTTACAAATCACTTGAAGAATCACTCTCGTTTTTGGGATGTTACCAGTTGACCTTTGAAAGTGGAAGCAAGTGAATTTGCCATCAGGCTCCTTCTTTCATTTTGAAGTTTAATATAGTGCCACCAGCTCTCCAATATCCATGGTGCCAATTTCCTGCTGATGTGTTATATCTTGGATTTCCGTTCCCTTGTTAGAAAAGTATAGTGATGAAATAGGTGAGGTAACTTTGAGCGCAGAAAGTCCATGTAATTACATAGTGTTTCCAGCACAATCTACAACACTCTGACATCGGATATCAGCACTACAATAAGTAAGGGCAAAAAGCTTGTCAGGGAAGTTTGACAATGAGTGTAGCCTCAGGTAAAGCACAAAGACTGTGGCTGTGAACACTTGGAAATCAGAATGTTTATGTGGAGAATAAGTCGGCATCTCCTGATCCTTTCTAGGAAGTCTTTTCGTGAGTCTCATTAAAAAAAAAAAAAAAAAAAAAAAGATGTTATGTACATAAAGTGAATGCCTCTCTTCTGAGAAGAATCATTCACGGAAAGAGTTGTTTCCAGCTATAAGGAGATATGCATAGTTGTTAGAATTACATAAAGAATTTCTTTTCTAAAACTGTTTTATAATTCTGCAATTTGAAAAACTTGACTAGCTGCACTAATTGGACTCACACAAATAAAGCCTCCAATTTTCTTATTGAAAATTGAAGGCCACCCTGTTAGTATTTTCCCTTCATAACGATGACTCTCCAGGGCCTGAATGCCTGCTGAGCTTTCCAAAAATCCCATTTCTGTCATTTTAATGATTTGTCTCTGACTGTACATAAAAGCAATTAGAACAAATCGTTTTATATAAATTTATGTGCTGAGCATATTTTTCTTTGCCTGATTTCTCGAGTTTGAATTTCTTTGTCTGTACACTTCCAGTGTAGCTATTACAGCAAACTCTGAACTCTGCTTGCCAATCACATTGGACAGCTCTAACTAGTCATGTGTGGGATTGAGAGAACAAAGAATCCTTCCATGAATTTCTTCGCCTCAGAAGCACTTCAGATCACAGACTGAACCAAAAGTTTCTCCTGAAACCAAGCGCTACAATTCTTAGCATAAAAATAACTATTACTATCAGATACTGCCTTAGATAGAGATACCTCGTTTCCCCTAACAAACAAATTAGGTAGTAATTATCATTACTACTTCACAAGTATGGAAATTGAGGCTAGAGTACCTTAAGAAGCTTGTGAAAGGTCCTCCCTGGTAATAAACATTGAAACCAAATTTAAACTCTTTTTATGTCTAACACCAAATCCAAAACTTCCTTCGTTATACTGTGTCAGAAGTCACTCAAGCCTCCCCTCTTTTTGCAATGTAAAATCTGTACACATTGCCATGATAAAAAAGTTAAAATGTAAAAGCCAATGTATAAAAAAAAGTGTATAAAGAATATATAGTAGGTTACTAATTTAATTTAGGCTCAAAATATATATAAAAAACTGAGAGCTAATATACTAAAATATTAGTAGCGGACATCTTTTGGTGGATTCCTGGTAATGTTTCTTTCTTACACATTTTTTATGTTACAAATTTTCTATATTAAATATGATACTCATTAAATATTTATTTTAAATGCAAGGAATGTCAGTAAGTAGTTAAATGCAAATGGAATAATGAATTTCCAGAGCGACTTATAAATTTGTCATGTTGTCTTGTTCAATTGATAATTAACATTGGGCATAACATGTCCGTGAATTTTTAATGTCCAAGGGAGGGCTTTTAAATGCAAAATGATCCATTTACAGCTGTCTAAATGTGAAATTTGTTGTGGTTAATTAAAAGACTAAATTTTTCTTAAACCCCTAAATTCAACATCTTGCTAGCAGATTTAGAAATTAAATAATTTTTATTAAGAATAAGCACAATCGCCTTTATTCTTTGATTATTTTTTCACTAATAGTCTAGTAAGTTTAATATATTAGATGAGCTAAAACTCATTCAAAAACTTAGTTCAGTAAATTTTGTTAAAGATTTTAACCTACATATATAAGTTTAATATTTTTTATTTTTTCAAACTCATCACATTTCTGATAAGGCCAACTTACAAACTAAAACAGTCTTTAAAAATTCTTAAGCCTCTTTTTAAAATAAAACAAACTGAATGTACAACTTTAGTAAGCACTCAAGCATTGTTTATAAACTTAATTACATTCCCTACTGCATGTCAAATTTAAATCACAAGTATAATCAGGCATTTCTAATTAAAAATACAAAAAAAAATTAAATTCTATAACATGTCAGAGATTATCTAACATCATCTCTTGAACATTTCATATACTAAATATAAGAAACATAAATTGTCATTATGACTTAAAATATATTTCATATAAATGATCACAGTATTAATACTTTCTATATATTATTTCACTATCTTTAGATTACTTCTACAACTTGATGGGTTTGCAAAGTCATTTATCCAACTAAAGAGTGAAAATAACTATCTCCAGCCATGCCAGGACCTTCAGATAAAGATTCAAAACCAAGATCCTGCTACAGAGCTAAGTAAATCGTCTGATTTGCGGGACTGGAATGTGGGATCAGATCTGTGATCCTTTTTCAAGCCAGTAACACTTATCCTGTCAACTGGGAAACACGAAGGCATGCTTTCAGCTGCCATGCAGCTTTACAGTACTTAAAGTATATCCCTTCAGTAAATTTCCTTGGGTAAATTTCACCTTCATGCAAATTTTATTTTCAACTTTTTATTTATTTATTTATTTTTTAATTGTACTTTAGGTTCTAGGGTACATATGCAGATCATGCAGGATTGTTGCATAGGTACACACATGGCAATGTGGTTTGCTGCCTTCATCCGCCCGTCACCTACATCTGGCATTTCTCCCCATGTTATCCCTCCCTGACCTCCCCACCCAGCTGCTGTCCCTTCCTTGGCTCCCCCCAACAGACCCCGGTGTGTGATGCTCCTCTCCCTGTGTCCATGTGTTCTCATTGTTCATCACCTGCCTATGAGTGAAAACATGTGGTGGTTGATTTTCTGTTCTTGTGTCAGTTTGCTGAGAATGATGGTTTCCAGATTCATTCATGTCCCTACAAAGGACACAAACACATCGTTTTTTATGGCTGCATAGTATTCCACGGTGTATATGTGCCACATTTTCTCTGTCCAGTCTATTGTCGATGGCCATTTGGGTTGGTTCCAGGTCTTTGCTATTGTAAACAGTGCTGCTATGAACATAGGTGTGCATGTGTCTTTATAATAGAATAATTTATAATCCTTTGGGTATATACCCAGTAATGGGATTGCTGGATCAAATGGAATTTCTAAGTCCTTGAGGAAGAGCCACACTGTCTTCCACAATGGTTGTATTTTCTACTTTTTATTGTCTGATTTAGATAGATGGGATTCTGTACCCACTACAGGGCATCCAGCTAATTGCCTTTAATTACAGTTAATTGAATTTTGTACCCCCTTCATGGTGATAGCACACTTTTATATTTTATTCATAATTTGCCTTCTTGACCACTACTTGATAATCCTTACAATAATTTCCTCCTTATTCGCTGTTTCACTTTCCACAGTTCCTTTAGTCAACCACCATCCAAAAATATTACATACAATAAGCTACTTTGAAAGAGAAAGAAAAAAAGACCACATTCGCAGAACTCTTTTTACAGTGTATTCTTATAGTAGTTCTTTTTTTATTATTAGTTATTGTTGATCTCTTACTGTGCCTAATTTATAAATTAAACTTCATTATAGACACATATAATGTGTAAGAAAAAACACAGTACATATAGGGTTCAGTACTATCCTCAGTTTGAAGGACCCATTGGGAGTCTTGGGGTATATCCCCATGGATAAGGGGGAATAACTGCATATTAACAGTATAATTGATTACATGTATATTATGCAAATACATGCAAATGTTTATAAATTCTTTTCCTCCAGCATGGGAAAACATTGCTTTCATGTTCATTGATTAAACATATACATAGGTCACAGTTTGAGGACAGCTAGTTCCTGTGGCTATCAACCTCTAAGGCCTGCCATAGCTCACTCAATCATCTAATAACAATCTATCCACATAAACATAAAGTATTACTCTTAATAAGTATAGGATTTTGTACACCCACTGCAGCTCACCTAAGTAAGCTTATTTTTTTATTTTTGCGGAAAATCTAAGCTGCCCAGGTTAGGTACACAGTAAAAATAATAATCCACTAAATTATCATAACTATATTTACCATTACCTATTATAATAATTGACATTGTTTCTAATTTTTAATGCTACAAAATTACAGTGAACATGTATGTGTTCGTAAACATAGTTTTATTGTTCTGTTGGATTATTTCTTTATAAAAATTTCTAGTAGTGTTATTACTAAGTAAGCAGATGCACTTAGTTTGGCTGTTGATAGGTATTGCTTTGACTGCTTTCGAAAAAGCTTGTTTGATCACAACTGTGTCAGTATTGTACTTATTTGTTCTGCTTGAATGTTCTATAGTAAGAGTAAACTTATAGAAGTTAAATAGATGGTTCTGAAATGTTGCTTTGATTACTAAGAACAGCAGATTTTTTTTTTGTACCTTAAGTTCTGGGGTACATGTGCAGAAATTGCAGGTTTGTTACATAGGTATACAGTTGGTGGCTGGCTGCACCCATCACCCCATCATCTACACTAGATATCTCCTAATGCTTTCCTTCCCCTAGCCCCCCATGCCCCCGACAGGTCCCACTGTATGATGTTCCCCTCCCTGTGTCCATGTGTTCTCATTGAAACAATAGATTTTTTGAATAAATTTTTTTGCTATTTACATTTTTACTTATGTGGTTTTTTCGTTTATACCCTTTGCTCATTGGGGCTTGATGTTTATCTTGTGAATTCAAATTAATTCTTTATGTATTATGTTAAGCTTTTCATACTTATATTTTATACAAGTTGTTCTATTAAGTTTTATCATATTCCATTTTATACATATACTTAAATGTTTTGTTTTCACTTTTATGGCAGTGAATCTAGAAATATTTTGCATAATGATTATTTCACTTTCTTTTAAGAAAAATAATCTATTTTAAAATATGTGTTTGTTCCATGAGGGCAAAGACCATGCCTGTTTTACTCTAAAGAATCTGTAGGATCTGCCGGGCGCAGTGGCTCAAGCCTGTAATCCCAGCACTTTGGGAGGCCGAGGCAGGTGGATCACGAGGTCAAGAGATCGAGACCATCCTGGTCAACATGGTGAAACCCCGTCTCTACTAAAAATACAAAAAATTAGCTGGGCATGGTGGCACGTGCCTGTAATCCCAGCTGCTGGGGAGGCTGAGGCAGGAGAATTGCCTGAACCCAGGAAGCGGAGGTTGCGGTGAGCCGAGATCGCGCCATTGCACTCCAGTGTGGGTAACAAGAGCGAAACTCCGTCTCAAAAAAAAAAAAAAAAAAGAATCTGTAGGATCTAATATGGGCCGGCCGTGGTGGCTCACGCCTGTAATCCCAGCACTTTGGGAGGCCGAGGTGGGTGGATCACGAGGTCAAGAGATCGAGACCATCCTGACCTACATGGTGAAACTCCGTCTCTACTAAAAATACAAAAAAATTGGCCGGGTGTGATGGCACGCACCTGTGGTCCCAGATACTCAGGAGGCTGAGGTAGAAGAATCACTTGAACCCAGGAGGCGGAGGTTGCAGTGAGCCGAGATTGCGCCACTGCACTCCAGCCTGGTGACAGAACAAGACTCTGTCTCAAAAAAAAAAAAGGATCTAATATGTAGCCTGGCACTTACGAGGCATCCATTAATTTTTTTTTAATTTGAAAATATACAGAATTTCTCAAAGTGTTTGGCAATTAAATAAATTTTGATAACTGAAAGTTATAGTCTTGTCGAATGATAATTCTAATTAGAAAAAATTTTTTTAAGAAAAATGTAGTCTTCTCAATGAGATTTACAATGCATGTTAGAATATTAAAGTCTGAGTAGTCTAGTTATTAAAAAACAGAAACAAGGCTGGGCGCAGTGGCTCATGCCTATAATCCTAGCACTTTAGGAGGCTGAGGTGGGCTGAAGATCACGCAGTCAGGAGATCGAGACCATCCTGGCAAACATGGTGAAACCCCATCTCTACTAAAATACAAAAAATTAGGTGGGCATAGTGGTGTATGTGGTGCATGCCTATAGTCCCAACTACTCGGAGGCTTGAGGTAGGGGAATCCCTTGAACCCAGGAGGCGGAGGTTGCTGTGAGCTGAGATCAAGCCACTACACTCCAGCCTGGCAACAGAGCAAGATTCTGAAAAAAGCAAAAACAAAAAACCTAGTTAAGTTTATTTAACCTAGAAATATACAAAGTTATTTGACCATAGAACTTTCATTAACTCTTCTGTTATACAAAAGATCAAATGTCCAGTGGAATAGGCTTCCGGAATTATGTACTAATGCCATTGCACATTCATTTATGTAATGTATTTATCAGTGAAAACATACAGTGTTCACACAGAGAGTGAACATACTTTCCATACTTCATATAATGGCTTCTACTGAAAAAAAAAAAAAAATCTAATAAAGTAGCTACGAGCTCCATAACCATTGCTTGGCCTAAAAAAGCAAAAATAAATAAATAAAGTAGCTATAAGCAATGCCAAACAAGTTGTTTTCTTATTGTTATATTTTAAAAATATTTTCTGCATAATATATGTGGAAGGACAGTTTGTGTATCATCACAGATATTTCTTTAAAGACTTCACAGTACTATATATATACATATATATATATAAATTCTCTGATCAGATCTATTAAATTATGACATTAGAAACTGGGTATTTGCTTTAAACAGTATTAAATAGTATTGTTTTTTGTAGAGCTCTTAATATAAAAATTATAATTTAAAAATATATAGAGTTTTAAATAAACACACTAAAATTAAATGTACAGAAATTTTGTAAAAATCAACACTTTTAAAGTAGAACACATTTGTTCTCTTCAATAAATAAAATTTTTCCTAAGTCATTAAATTCCTTTATGTGTGAAATGCACAATTTCTGTCTAAAATATCTTGCTAATTGGACTTCAGGGTTCTGCTTTGAATGTAGAAAAATGGAAAGAATATTGCTTTTATCTATAAGCTGAAAATATTTTAAAATTATAACTTTTCTTGAACCCATCAGTAACCTGAGATCTCATGGCAACCAATTAGCCTGAATCCTAAGGAAAGATTGGAAACCCCTGAGAAGAGACTGGATGCAAGCACTGAATCACCTGGGGCAGAGCACATAAAGAATAAGTGGCTGCTATGTATGTGGGTAAAAATCATTCATATGCTATTAGCAACAAATTGTTAAATCTGAGCCTTGACTATCATGAGAGTATAAAACCCACAGTAGCAGCAGACTCAGGGGTATCTATACCCATTCACAGGCTCTCCGTGGACCTTCATTCTATGGTCATGAGAAAGATTACAGACACAGTAGGAAACCAATGAACGACTCACTTGTGATGCAAATGTAGAGTAAGGGAGTTGTCACCACTCTAGGAGGGACAGGAAACTTTACTATGACCCTATTCCCCTGGGCAACAAAAGCCTAAAGCCAAAGAAGTCAGAAAACCCTATGCCAGATAAATACAAAGTACATAAACAAAAACCTAGACCTGAAATATTCAAACAACTGAAAGACAAAGGTAAAGAGAGTACAAATGCCTCTTAACTTACAATGGGGTTATATCTCAATAAACTTATCCTAAATTGAAAATAGTGTCAGTCAGAAATGCAGGGTAATTGGGAGCTGTGGCTCACTGTAGGTGCCTAGGATCATGAGAGAAGGAAGGTTTCCACTGAATGTGTGTTGCTTTCACACCATCATGAAGTAAAAAAAAAAAAAGTTAAAGTTGAGGGCCAGGGGCAGTAGCTTAAACCTGTAATCTCAGCATTTTGGGAGGTCAAGGTGGGTGCACTGCTTGAGACCAGGTGTTCGAGACCAGCATTGGCAATGGGGCAAAACCCCATCTCTACAAAAAATAAAAAATTAGCCAGGTATGGTGGCATGGGCCTGTGGTCCCAGCTGCTCAGAAGGCTGAGGTAGCCCGAGCCCAGGAAGTCAAGGCTGCAGTGAACTGTAATCATGCCACTGAACTCCAGCCTAGGGCCAGAGGGAGGGAGGGAGGGAGGGAAGGAGGGAGGAAAGAAAGAGAGAGAAAAAAACAATAAGAAGGAAAGAGGGAGGGAGGGGAGAAAGGGAAGGAAGGAAGAAAGGAAGGAAGGAAGGAAGGAAGGAAAATAGATAAATAGTAAGTTGAACCATCATAAGTTGGGGACAGTCTGTATCTACAAACAGCCTAAGGGACACATTGCAAAAGAAAAAAAAAAAAAGATAAGAACTACAGCAGACTTCTCATCGAAACTATGCAAACTAAAGGGCAGTGGAATAACATCTTTAAGGCACTGAAAGAAAAAAAATCTGTGCCCCTATATGCTATACCCAGAAAATCTTTCAAAAATGAAGGCAGGAAAATAAAACACTGTTTCTCTACACTATACTCTCTTTTCTTAATTTTATTTTTTATTTTTATTTTTAAAGGTGGGGTTTCACCATGATGGCCAGGCTGGTCTTGAACTCCTGATCTCAGGTGATCCACCCACCTCGGCCTCCCAAAGTGCTAGGATTACAGGCGTGAGCCACAGCGCCCAGCCAAACAAGAGTGCTTCTTTTTGGACCACATTTCAAGTTCTAGAACTTTCTCTTTTTTTTCCTCTCTCTCTACACTATACTCTCACAACATACTTCTGACACTAAATGTGTGTGGTTTCTCCCCACACACCAATCAGTTCTGCAGCAGACACTAACTGAGTAGCTTATAATTCAATTCAATTCTGACACTAAATATCAGGGTTTCCACAAGCCCCTCCTGGAGTCTGATAATTTGCTAGAATGGTTCACAAAAATCAGAATTATACTTTATTTATGTTTATCGGTTTATCATAAAGGATATAACTAAGGAACAGCCATGTGAAAGGGACACATAGGGTAAAGTATGGGAGAGAAGACCACACAGATCTTCCATGCCTTCTGTGGGTGAGCCTTTCTTCCAGAACTCCACAAGCTCAGCAACCCAGAAGCTCATCACATCTCCTAGTTTAAGAGTTTCTATAGAGCTTAATCTCCAACACTTTTCAGTCATCCCCAGACACACTCCTAAATTTATTAGTATAAACTCAGTTGTATAGAAAGGAGCTCATTATGAATAATAAAAGATACCACTATCTCAGGAAATTCCAAGCTTTTTAGGTGCTCTGGGACAGAAACTAGAGACAAAGACCAAATACATTTCTTTTTATACCACAGAAGAATACAGATATATTTTTTGGAGCATTCGTTACACACAGACATACACTGCCATAGATGTTTTTAAAAAGTACTTAAAGCAGAAAAAATATGACACCACACAGAAACTTGTATCTACATAAAGAAATAAACACCTCCTGAAACACTTTAAATGAAGCTAAACATAAAAGTCATATTTTGTTTATTTTTAATCCATCTAAAAGGTAATTGCCTAAAGCAAAAATAGTAGTATCAACGTATTGGGATTTTATAGCTTATGTAAAAGTAAAATGTCTGACAATATCACAGATGATGGAGAAATTTGGAGTTTACTGTTGCAAAGTTTATATACTACACGTGAGGCAGTATTATATTAATATTTGAAAGTAGACTATAATTAATTAAAGATGTACATTATAAACTCTAGGGCAAACACTAAAATATACCTTAAAGAGGTATAAATAATAAGCCAGGCCAGGTGCAGTTGCTCACATCTGTAATCCCAGCACTCTGGGATGCCAAGCCAGGAAGATTACTTGTGGCCAGGAGTTTAAGAACCGACTGGGCAACACAATGAGATCTGGTCACTACAAAAAAAATTGAAAATAAAATAAAATTAGCCAGACTTAATGGCATGCACCTGTAGTCATAGCTACTTAGGAGGCTGAAGCTGGAGGACTGCTTGAGTACAGGAGTTCCAGGCTAAAGTTAGCTATGATCATGCCACTACACTCCAGTCTGGGTAATATAGTAAGACTTTGTCTCTAAAAAAACTAAAAAGTAAAAAAATACAAAGCCAATAGTGGAGATAAAATGGAATCATAAAATATATTGTTAATCTAAATACAAACAAGAAAAAAAAATTCTAAGAGTGGGCAGGACAAATAAAAGGCAATTACCAAGGTGGTTGGTTTTAATTTAATCACAACAAAATTATTTTAATGTAAAGGGTCTAAACACTCCAATTAAAGTACCAATTGTCAGATTGGATAAAAAGCAAGCCTCAAGTGTATGCTGTCTATAAGAAACTAATTTTAAATATAAAGATTCTAGTTTAAAAATATATCAAACACTAATCAAAATATTTTGTGTATTTAAGTAAATGTTGGCCCCTAGTTGTAAACAGTATTTGATATTGTATGAAACAATGAAATGTTATTTATCCATATTTCAGTCAAGAAATAAACTTTCTCCCTAAACCTGTGGCTTTCATTCCAAAGTTATTTCCAAAATATTCTGTTAACCTTTGTGTTCATGACACAGCTAGCACTTCAAAAGAGAATCAAGGCTAATACCTCATCAATCTTCTAAGTGTCCTCAGATCCACATTTAGCTGTGGACTGGATTGTTTGAGGTGTCATAGTACTTTCATCAAAATAGAAACAGATGACTCTGTGACTTTCCTATACTAATGTAAATGTATGCATTTATTAAACAAGACTATACAAAACAGAGTGTGTTAGCTATTTATTGTTAAATTTCTTTGTGCTTTTTTCTACATTTGCAATTTTATTGTTTCTAGATTATACTGATGTATGTTCTTATATTCTTTCCCCCTCTTAATCCTTCTTGTGGCATAGCAACTTCCTACTGGACAGTCTACTGGTCAGTCCACAAGCTTTCTTCTATTTGTTTGTTTTTTATATAAATTATATACTACTGATTCACTAAACAATAACATAAAAATAATTTTCAAAACACTTTAATTCTCTGATATCAAGATAGTGCATATAAAATAGGTTTGTATGATGATCCTTTGTAACATAAAAACTAATTCACCCCTCTTCTTGGGAAACTTCAACCCATAAGAAACAGCAATTTATTTTTTTATTATCTTCTGCCCTAAAACTATACATCAACATGTTTAAAATTTGGATTTAAAATCTGGTTATATTTCAGGATAAGTAATTTAACATAACAAAAAAGAATTTACCATACAATTTCAGCTTAACAACTTTATGCCAGGTAAGGTGGCTCACGCCTGTAATTCCAGCACTTTGGGAGGCCAAGGTGGACACATTACTTGAGTTGAGCTAAGTGGTGCACACTTGTAGTCTCAGGTACTTGAGAGGCTGAGGTAGGAGGATCACTTGAGCCCAGGAGGTCAAGACTGCAGTGAGCTGTGATCTTGTCACTGCACTCCAGCCTGGGCAGCAGAGCAAAACCTTTTCTAAAAAATACTTTAGGCCGGGCATGATGGCTCATGCCTGTAATCCCAGCATTCAGCTGAGGCAAGTGGATCATGAGGTCAGGAGTTTGAAACCAGCCTGTCCAACATGGTGAAACCGCACCTCTACTAAAAATACAAAAAATTAGCAGGCGTGGTGGCAGGTGCCTGTAATCCCAACTACTCGGGAGGCTTAGGCAGGAGAATCGCTTGAAGTCGGGAGGCAGAGGTTGCAGTGAGCAGAGATTGCCCCACTGCGCTGCAGCCTAGGCAACAGAGCAAGACTCCATTTGAAAAAAAGAAAAATTTTAAAAACTTTACATCATAGGACATAAAAATTCTTATCAATATTTTAACAAAGGCCTGGGTGTGAGAGTCCTAAGTTTAGGGAAAAATATTACAAGCTTATTTAGTCCTCTTATTTAATCTATTTTTTAAAAAAAAGATTGCATGCTAAAATATGTTAGAGAAGAGCATAAATATACACCAGTTGATTTATCTTTACATAATCTTATAACTGGAGTAACAAAATCAAGAAGTGCAGAAAGATAAGATTGACTGAGAAATATTTAGATACTAAAATAACCCACCAGGCACTGTGGCTCATGCCTGTAATCCTAGCTCTTAGGGAGGCAGAGGCGGGAGGATAGCTTGAGTCCAGGAGTTCGAGACCTGCCTGGGCAGTATAGCAAGACCCTGTTCTCCACAAAAAAGGAAAAAAAACAAAAAGAAAAAAAAAAGATACTAAAATAACTACTTCAGGTGCGATAATAGAGCTATGTAGAGAAGTATTAAGTGTAGAGGAGAGCGTTTACTTCAAAAATGTTGGAGTATACTTATCTGTCAGGAAAGATAACATGATCATGAAGGTGGTTTTCCCAGGGTGAGGTTTATTCATCACACTCTGGATATGCAGAACCCTGAAATTTCCCCAAAAGCAGGAAATTTGATGGCATAATTTGTGACTACATCGTGTTTGTGTTCTTCCCTGGTTACAAAGAAAAATAGTAGAGTAGTAAGGGAAGACTACTCAGATGTGGTATTAGTTTTGAACTGTATCTTGTAGAGTGTGATCAAGGCAAAGCTGACTTGGGAGAAACACAGGAAGGTGCCGTCAGGAATAGTATGTGCAAAACACAGCAAAGAATACCAAGATATATTTACATAAATGTTAAAAATTGTGTATGGTACTATTGAGGAAGTGACAGGTAAGTGAGCCAAGACCAGATTATGAAGAAACTTGCATGTGATACTAAAGGTTTCCATTTTTATCCTGAAAAAAGTATGGATAATTTTTGGGGTAATACTTAGAATTTGTATTTTTTTTTAAAGGATCACCTTGGAATCATGGAATATAAATTAGAGAAGAACAGGAGAGCCTGATCAATATGGAAGGAATGGCAGCAAAACAGGCAGGAAATTACACAATTCTGAAGAAGAGCAGTATTAGCAGAATGGAAACAAAAGGTAAGTTTCAATATGTTAAGAAGATACAATTGAATATGTTTGTTGGCTAATTGTAAGTGAGACATGAAGTAAATGGAAGAATTTCTAATGATTCAAAATTTTCTGAATAGTTGCCAAAAATAAATTGGATGAGCATCTTTAGGACATATTGAGATCTTTGACATATTGAGATTAATGGACATATCAATGTTCAAAAGGAGATGTGCAAAAACCCTCACTCTGTCACCCAGGCTAGAGTGCAGTGGCGGGATCACGGCTCACTGCAACCTCTGCCTCCTGGATTCAAGCGATTCTCCTGTCTCAGTTTTCCGAGTAGCTGAGATTATAGAAGTGCCACCATGCCCAGCTAAATTTTTTTGCATTTTTAATGGAGACAGGGTTTCACTGTGTTAGCCAGGCTAGTCTCAAACTTCTAGACTCAAATGATCCACCCACCTTAGCCTCCCATAGTCCTGGGATTACAGATATAAGCCACTGACCCCGGCCAAACAGTACATCTTTAAATGTGATCCTGAGACCTCCAGTTGATCCATGATGGTTTGTAGGGAGTGTCTGTATGAAAGGAGAAATAGAAAACTCTATTCTCCTTTCACTTCATCTCACAAAATTGAAGTATAAGATTACTCATTATTGGCCAGGCACAGTGGTTCACCCCTGTAATCCCAGCACTTTGGCAGGCCAAGGCAGGCGAATCATAAGGTCAGCAGTTTGAGACCAGCCTGACCAACATGGTGAAACCCTGTCTTTACTAAAAATGCAAAAAATTAGCTGGATATAGTGGCGAGCACCTGTAATCCCAGCTACTCGGGTGGCTCAGGCAGGGGAATCGTTTGAACCTCGGAGGTGGAGGTTGCAGTAAGCTGAGATCACACCACTGCACTCTAGCCCGGGCGACAGAGTGAGACTCTGTTCCCCCCCCCAAAAAAGCTTACTCATTATTAAAAACTTTTGTAAAAGCTCATCTTTATTCTCACAGAAATCCCATTACATATTTAATGATTATTGCTTTGCATGCTCTGTAAAAACTGCATTGGCAAGTTTATATTGGAAAATATTTTTATGTTATTTTTTACATCTATGATTTTGCATTTTAATTAATAAAATTATGCTTTATCCGCAAGTCACAAAAATGGACTAACAGTGACCCAATGAAGCATAAAGGATGGCAACAAACACTACAACACCAAATAATTTAATTTTAAAAAGATAAACAGTATAGCCTTCTAGTGAAATGTAAAGTGGGGTGGTTTTACACAAGGACCTGAAAAAGAAAAATACAAATGGGAACTGCTATTATGAATATCTGAATATTGCATTATATGGTGGGGTTCATTCATGCCATCCCTTGTCAAATAGTGAAGTTTTGTCAAATGATAACATGAAGTATATATGCCTTTGCTCCATTTTCAAAGAAAGCCGAGTTTCAATCAAGTAAACAATTTTTCTACAACAAGCTAATATGCTATTTTCTAATATAAAACTCATTAATTATATCACTTAAACCAAAACTATAGAGGCATCCTTCAACATTGTACATTTCACAGCAAAAACAGACAAAAGTCACACTGTTAACAAGCAGATAAAACCAGCCACAAAAGTGAATTCTATGTATTTTGTTCAGCTAATAAAACCAGCCACAAAAGCAAATACTATGTGTTTTGCTCAGCAACAAAACAGATCAAGGTTTGGCAAAAATCTTTAAGGAAATGACTCTAGTGAATGTTGCCCAATATAAATGGCCTACAATGTTGAAGAGCAATCACTATCTTTGGGGAAATGGTCAAGTGAGTTATTCAAAATATTTAACAACTGATAAGGCATAGAGAGCAACCAATCATAACCGATGAGAACTACAAGCAAATGGTATAGGACTACTGATATGTGTTAGCTTGCGTACCAGCAGATATTTTGCTTTACAGCTGTATAGAGTATGAATAATTTCTTGGCGGTTGTCTAATACATATATGAAGTACTTGACAATATTTTTTGTTTGTTTTTCATTAAAAGTCTTTGTGTTGCTGGGTGCAGTGGTGCATGCCTGTAGTCCCAGCTACTCGGAAGGCTGAGGTGGGAGGATCGCTTGAGCCCAGGAGTTCTGGGCTGCAGTGCGCCATGCCAATCGTGTGTCCGCACTAAGTTCAGCATCAATATGGTGACCTCCTGGGAGCGGGGAACCACCAGGTTGCCTAAGGAGGGGTGAACCAGCCCAGGTCAGAAACGGAGCAGGAGAAAACTCCTGTGCTGATCAGTAGTGGGATCACGCCTGTGAATAGCCACTGCACTCCAGTCTGGGCAACATAGCGAGACACCATCTCTTAAAAAAAAAAAAAAATTCTTTGTGTTGATTTTAGGAGAATTTTTGGCCCAAAGTTAGTCCAGAAAGCTCTTCTCCTTGACAGCTCTAATTAATCAATAGCTAAGTGAAAAGTTCAGAACTTTAAGAGACAGACATTGGCCAAAAGGTTTTTCAAAGTATTCTTTAGTTTCTATTGCAATAATTGTAAGGTTTCCTTTTGTTTTTGTTTTGTTTTGTTTTGTGTTGGAGACAGGAGCTCACTCTGTCACCCAGGCTGTAATGCAGTGGTATAATCACAGCTTACTGCAGCCTCGAACTCCTTAAGCTGTCCTTCCACCTCAGCCTCTCAAGTAGCTGTAACTACAGGTGCACACCACCAGGACTGGCTTTTTTTTTTTTTTTTTTTTTCTGTAGAGACAGGGTCTCACTATGTTGCTTAGGCTGTCTGCAAACTCTTGAGCTCAAGTGATCTCCCTGCCCTTCTGCCTCAGTCTCCCAAAGTGCAGAGATCACAGATGGGAGCCACCATGCTGACCAATTTAAAGTTATTAATTGGCTATTATCTACCCTAGTTTCTCAGCTGCCTGCTATAGTGTCCCCAGTAGAAAACTCTGTTTCTATACCCACACAACCCTTCTGATATCAAATGTGTGGGGCGTTTTGCACACCAAGAAATTACCTAATTTTATTCAGATACCAATTAGGTGTCCAACCATCCAGTTTAATTTTTTTTTTTTTGAGATGGAATCTCATTCTTGTCGCCCAGGCTGGAGTGCAGTGGCATGATCTTGGCTCACTGCAACCTCCACCTCTCGGGTTCAAGCAGTTATCCTGCCTCAGCCGCCCGGGTAGCTGGAACTACAAGCACACACCACCAGGCCTAGCTAATTTTCGTATTTTTAGTAGAGATGGGGTTTCACCGAGTTAGCCAAGATGGTCTTGATCTGAACTCGTGACCCACCCGCGTCAGCCTCCCAAAGTGCTGGAATTATAGGCCTGAGCCACCTCACCCGGCCTATAATCCAGTTCAGTTATGACACTAACTACTCAGGTGTCAGACTCCATTGGTTTTAGGGCTCAGACCCACAAGAGTGCCCTCACTTCAGAGGCCAGGTCCAAGTATCAGATTTCTCAAAGCATACTTCTGACTGACACATGGATAAATTGAGTTTCCCAGGACCTCCTCCTCAGGTTCAATAATTTGTTAGAATGGCTCACACACAGAACCCAAGAAGCCATGTTATTTATTTATGTTTACTGGTTTATTATAAAGGATATAAATGAACAGCCAGATGAAGAGGTACATAAGGCAATGTCAGGAATGGTCCCTAGTGCAGAAGCTTCTGTTCCTGTGGAGTTAGGGTGTGCTAACCTCCAGCAGGTGGATGTATTCACCAGTCTAGAAGTTCATCAAATCTCATTGTTCAGAAATTTTTATGGGGCTTAACTTTGCAGAGATGGAGGAGGGTGGAAGCTGAAAGTTCCAACCTCTAATCACTTGGTTTTTGGTGACTAGACCTGTCTTGAGACTATCGATGGTCTTCATCCTAAGTCACCTCATTAGCATGAACTCAGGTGAGGTCAAAAGGGGTTTATTATGAATAACAAAAGACTTCTACCACTAAGGAAATTCCAACAGTTTTAGCGCCTGGATCCAGGGACAAAAAACAAATATATTTCTTATCATATCACAGTTTCTCCTTGTATTGTTAGTGTTCCCACCAGTAGAGTTGTCCTGTCTTAGGAGGAGAAAGCAGAAAAAAAATATTGTCTCGGCCAAGCCGCATGGTCTCAGATAGGTATTTTCCCCTGGGTTTGGTGACCTGCCCCCCTCTATTATACCTGTAATATTTGACAGAGATGACAACCAATCACAATGTTTTCTTTTTCATTTGGGGCACTGAGAGATAGGACTCCTAAGATCTCTTTTTTTTTTGTTTCTTTCCTTTTTTTTCAGTAGAAACAGTCTCGCTATATTGCCTAGGCTGGAGTGCAATGACTATTCACAAGTGTGATTATACCACACTGCAGCCTCAATCTCCTGAGCTCAACTGATCCTCCCTCCTCAGCCTCCTGAGTGCCTGGGACTACAGGTGCATGCCACAGCACCCAGCCTCCCTAAGTTATTGAATAGAAATATTATAAAGCAGTTAATATGCAAAATTTCTTGTAATATAGAAAGATACAGAGCCTGCATAACATGTACATTTGTTCCATCCTCTTGTAATTTAGATAAATTCTATCTTAGTACAGAAATGACTCAAGCTTTATGGTTCTACCATCTCCTGGTGTGTTTGTCAAGTTCATCTTTTTGTAATAAAGGAAATCAAGTGGTCATTGCAAACCAGAATTGTCTAAAGATCCCCTGATTCACCATGCTATTGGAGAAGTGTTTTTGTTATTTAGTTAACAATTTCTTTCTGGACTGGAAAGGGTTGATGAGATCAGTATTGATAGGGCACCTGCAACATGGGCAGCAAGAATAGATGTTGTTATTAATACATTAATAAATGGGAGTTTTGTCCAAGTGCCCATCCCCAGGTCCCCGGGCTACTTTCTTGATAACAAATAACAGGAAGGTAAAAATATGCCTCCAGATCTTAATTCAGAACTTAACAAGTAGGTTATGAAAAATTGTGAATGAGGTCAAAGTTTAGCATCTTCCCAGTGTGCTGTGCAAATAAATGGGCAGCAGGTTCAAGGTTATGCTTTTCACATTTAAAAACAATACGTCTTGAAAGGAAATGATAAATAAGATAATAGCATTTCTTTATGACATGGCATAGTCAATAAAACACATTTGCATGGTTTTAAAATCTTGTTCAAGTGATAAATCTTTGAAATGCATTCAATATTTTGACTTCAGTTTTGAAAAACCGTAAGTTTAATATTTAAGATTTCACAGTTTCTTGGGAAAAACCAAAGTACAGTTCTGTGGTTACGGCAGGAGTTTATTCTTTTCTAACTCTTGGGGATTTTTTTCCCTATGTAAAGGGGATAAACATGGCCAGTCATGGTGGCTCATGTCTGTAATTCCAGTACTTTGGGAGGCCGAGGCAAGAGGATTGCTTGAGCCTAGGAGTTCAAGACCAGACTGGGCAACAGAGGGAGACCTCATCTCTACAAATAATACAAAATTAGCCAGGCATGGTGGCACACATCTGTGGTCCCAGTTACTTCGGAGACTGAGGAAGGAAGATCACCTGAGCCTGGGCAGTCAAGACTGAAGTGAGCCAAAATCATACCACTGCACTCCCGCCTCTGTCTCAAAAAAAAAAAAAAAAACAAATTAAAGAGGGGATAAACAACATATTTAAGCCTATGCTTTAAAATCATATTCACATGCTACAACTAAAACATCAAGATAGAAGTTTCAGAGTCAAAAACTTCCCTAAGAGTTACATTAAGAATTATTTTGCAATTACTTCCCAAATTCTAATATTTGACTTTTAAGTAACTGAAAAATGTGGAAAGTAATTACAATGAAAAAAGTTGCATAATTTCTGAATCCATGTTTGATCCAAATAGCCCGAACTACTTGAGAGAGCTTACAATTCTAATGCTATTCTCAACAACCCATAATTATGCATTTTTATAAAATAGAAGGAATAAAAAGTAAGGAAAGAAACTGCCTGGAGGAGGGAGATAAAAAGGGATAGGTTAATGGGTACAAAAATACAGTTAGAAAGAGTAAGATGTAGTGTTTGGTAGCACAATAGGGTGAGTATAATTGACAATAATTTACTGTGTATTTCAAAGCAACTAAAAGAGTGGAATTGGAATGTTGCTAACACAAAGAAATGATAAATGCATAAGGTGGTGGATACCATGATCATACTGATTTGATCATTACATATTATATGCTTATATCAAAATATCATATGTACCCAAGAAATATTGCATAGATAATAAATTTTCTATCCATAATAATTAAAAATTTTAAATTTTAATTAAAAAAAAGAAACTGCCTGGATGTGATGTCTGACTTTAAACTCAAATAGAGACACCTTGATGAAAGAATGGAAACCATAGTATTCTTCTCATAAATATCAAACAACCTTAATAAATAATAAAAATAATAATAGTTACAAAAGTTTATGGTTTTACTTTTACTAATTCAAAACTATGATTGACTTTAAAAGCTATGCATAAGTAAAACCATGATTACTTTTTATTCAAAACTATGATTAATTTTTTAATAATGATATGTATATATATATTTTTTTTGAGATCGAGTCCTGCTCTGTCGTTCAGGCTGAAGTGCAGTGGCGTGATCTCAGCTCACTGCAACCTCTGCATCCTTGGTTCAAGTGAGTTCTCCTGCCTCAGCCTTCTGAGTAGCTGGGATTACAGGCAGGTGCCACCACGCCCGGTCTCAAACTCCTGACTTCGTGATCCACCTGCCTTGGCCTCCCAAAGTGCTAGGATTACAGGCATGAGCCACTGCACTTGGCCCAGATAATTTTTTTTTTAGAGTGCTTTGAAATTGACAACAAAATTGCAGACAGTATAGAGAGTTCCCATATACCTCCTGCCCCAAAAACATGCACAGCTTTCCCCACTATCATTAGCCCACCAGAGTAGTATTAATACATTTGTTACAACTGTTAGGCCTAAGTTCACACATCATTATCACTCAAAGTTCATAGTTTAGGGTTCATTCTTGGTGTTGTATATTCTAAGAGAATTAGTGACAAATGTATAATGACATGTATTCACCCTTATAGTGTCATACAGATTGAAGAATGTCAAACAGAGTAGTTTCTTCATTGCTCTCAAAATTCTCCGTGCTCCACCTATTCATTCCTTCCTCCCCACAATCTCTGGCTACCACTAATCTTTTTACTGTTTCCATGGTTTTGCCTTTTCTGAAATGTGATATGGTTGGAATCATACTTTAAGTAGCCTGTTCATATTGGCTTATTTCACATAGTAATAGGCATTTCAAATTCCTCCTCGTCTACTGATGGCTTGATAGCTCTTTTCTTTTTACTGCTGAATAATATTCCATTGTCTAAATATATCCACTTACTTACCATAGGATATCTTGGTTGCTTCCAAGTTTTAACCATTAAGAAAAACACTGCTGTAACTATTAATGTGCAGGTTTTTGTGCAGACATATTTCAGTTCATTTAAGTAAATGCCAAGCAGCATGATTGCTGGAGCATATGATAAGGGTATGTTTAATTGTGTAAGAAACTGCCAAACTGCCTTCCAAAGTGGCTGTTACCATTTTTGCATTTCCACCAGCAATGAATGAGAATTCCTATTATTCCACATCCTCTCCAGCATTTGGCGTTGTCAGTGTTTTGGATTGTAGCCATTCCGGTAGATACATAGCAGTAACTCATTGTGGTTTTAATTTGCAATTTCTTAAAGATATGTGATGCTTAACATCTTTTCATATGCTTATTTGTCATCTGTATATCTTCTTCAGTGACAAGCCTGTTCAGTCTTTGGCCCATTTTTTAACTAAGCTGTTTATTTTCTTACTGTTGTGCTTTACAAATTCTTCTTTGAATATTTTGGATTAGTTGTTGTTTCGTTAGAGTAGTTAGCTAGTCAGACAGGAACAGGGCAGGAGAGGGTCTCCACCCCTTCCAGGAATGTTAGGTGACCATCAGGTGATGGTCAGGGAGTTGTCACACTGCTTCTCTAAAATAATAATTGGTCACAGCTGGCACCAGGTAAGGCCGTCTTCCAATAGATAAAAAACACCTGAAACTGGTGGTGATCAGCTTTCCAGTAAGATCTCAGGGGTTGAGCAAGTGGGCTCAAGCATGCAGGTTAAGAGGCAAAATGATAGAGTTTAATTGGTATATGACCTACCGGGGCATTCCACACACCTCAGGTGAGCATGCATGCAACTCCAGTAAACACACTATGCATGCTCAACTTCCAAGTGCTAGCCAGCCACCATGCATGCTAGCAGCTCGCCCCAAGGGAAGAATCAAGGGAAAAGGGACACAAGATGCTAGAAGTATGCCAGCATATAAAACCCTAAGTCTAAGGTCAAACAGTGCATTTGTCCTCCAAGATGCCTGCTTAGTTCTCTCTTTCTTTTCATTTCTGCTCTAAAGCTTTTTAATAAATTTTCACTCCTGCTCTAAAACTTACCTCTTTCTCTTGTTCTGCCTTATGCCCCTCAGTCAAATTGTCTTCTGAGGAGGCAAAAGTTGAGGTTGCTGCAGACCTGTGTGGATTCACTGCTGGTAAAAGTATAATGGATATGTCTTTTTCAAATACATTTTTCCAATCTGTGACTTGTCTTCTCATTCTTTTGACAGTGTCTGTCAAAGTAGAAGTATTTAATTTCTTTCTTTCTTTCTCTTTCTTTCTTTCTTCTTTCTTCTTTCTTTCTCTTTCTTCTTTCTTTCTTTTCTTTCTTCTTTCTTTTTTTTTTTTTTTTTTTTTTTTTTTTTTTGACACAAGATCTCACTCTGTTGCCTAAGCTGGAACACAGTGGTGAGATCATGTTTCACTATAGCCTCAACCTCCTGGGCTCTGATGATTCTCCCATCTCAGCCTCCTGAGTAGCTGGGAATACAAGAGCATGCCAACACACCCTGCTAATTTTTGTGTTTTATTGTGTAGACATGGTTTTACCATGTTGCCCACACTGGTCTTGCACCCCTGCATTCAAGCAATCCACCTGCTTTGGCTCCCCAAAGTACTGGGATTACAGACATGAGCCACTGCACCCAGCCTATTTAATTTCAACGAAGTCGAGCTCATCAATTATTTCTTTCATGGATTATCCCTTTGTGTGGTATCTAAAATGTCATCACCATACCCAAGGATATCTGGATTTTCTTATATGTTGTCTTTTAGGAATGTTATAGTTTTGTATTTTACATTTAGGTATATGATTCATTTTGAGTTAATTTTTATGAAAGGTCTGTGTCTGGATTAATTTTTCAGTATGTGGATATCTATGATTAATTTTTATAAAGTATCTTCAATTGGGCTTCCTCTCCTGAACAATGTACTCATTAGATGCAAAAAATTTTAGGAAAACACTAATCTGGAGTCAGAAAAGAAAAAAAATGAGGCTGAGATCCTGGAAAAACACCAGTATTTAAGGAGTAGGTCAAGGGAGCTCTGGAGTAGCTGTTGCGTGTCTGAATCACCCCAAGTCCATTGAAATAACTGTTTCTTTTTGCAATTACCTGCTTTAGTTACTTGATGAAACTGCTTTGGGAAGAGGGTGACATTATACTGAAGAGACAATTCCTTGCAGCTGAGGTGGGTTGACCTAAAGGAGCTCACAGGTAAAAGCTGTGCACTTACTGGATGTGGGCAGCAGACTCTTCCTTGAAGAGGGACCTGTTTACCTGAGAGAATGACTTTGCTCTTAGGGAGTAGATACTGATTTAGGGATAAAGGATCAGGATGTCTGCAACTTAAATGGTTCAACAACAATAATAATATGTAAATAATATATTCTTGCTATTATCATATTATTTAGGAAGAGAAAGCAAACATAATAAGACATTAACAATTGCTAAGTCTAGGTGAAAGATAAATGGGCATTCATCATACTACACTTGCAACTTTCCCATACATTTGACATTTTCTAAAATTAGAAGTTGGGAGAGGCCCAGCAAGGTGGCTCATGCCTGTAATCCCAGCACTTTGGGAGGCAATGCAGGGGGATCACGTGGTCAGAAGTTCAAGACCAGCCTGGCCAGCATGGTAAAACCTTGTCTCTATTACAAATACAAAAAATTAGCCAGCCATGGTGGCACACGCCTGTAGTCTCAGCTTTACTCGGGAGGCTGAGGCAAGAGAATTGCTTGAAGCTGGGAGGCAGAGGTTGCAGTGAGCTTGGATCGTGCCACTGCACTCCAGCCTGGGTGACAGAGTGAGACTCCATCTCAAAATAGAAGTTGGGAGAAAAAAAATTCATGAGCCCCAAACAATTGGTATCTGTGAAACAGTCCCAATCAAATATCTATGATGCTTTACTCCTTGACTTAACCATATTTTCATTAAGGGCAAATTGTAACACCAGAAAAGCCAGGCGCAGTGACTCACGCCTGTAATCCCAGCTGTTTGGGAGGCCGAGGTGGGTGGATCGCCTGAGGTCAGGAGTTCCAGACCAGCTTGGCCAACATGGTGAAATCCTGTCTCCACTAAAAATACAAAAAATTAGCCAGGCATGGTGGTGCATGCCTGTAATCCCAGCTACTCAGGAGGCTGAGGTAGGAAAATAGCTTGAACCCAAGAGGCGGAGGTTGCAGTGGGCCCAGATCACACCATTGCACTTTAGCCTGGGCAACAAGAGCAAGATTCCATCTCAAAAACAACAACAACAACAACAAAAACCACACACTAAAACAGGCTGTTTTGGGGAACTTGAGATGTTCTGGATTGAGATGTGCTATAGGACAGGGCAGAATCCTCCTGTACTGCAGTCTGTGTGCTATAAAATTGTATATCACCACTGAGGCAGAGGCCCACAAAATCAAAGCTAAGAAAGTGTAAGCAACTTTTACGGGGCTTGAGGCTTATATTATTTGGGGCGAGAGGAGAGCTTTTAAAGAAAAAGTACCTAAATTTAGTATAAATGTTAACATTTAGAATGAAAAAAAGAAATAAAACACTACAAATTTTGTGATGCTAAGAGATAACACAAATATTTCTAGAAATATTTTTTCATTAAGCACTCAATACATCGCTCATGTATTTTTTACATTTCTTTGCCTGCATACTTCCATAACCTCTTCATATAATAATGATTTCAATATTTTATTTTTATTTTTTAATTATTTTCTTTTTTTCACGAAATCTGTTTTATATCAATATTTTATTTTTATAGAAAGAATAGGAATGGGATTCAGTATTCTCTATAACAACAGGCTTGAACAATTTTTAAAAATTATTGATAGTTTGGGGGCCGGGTGCGGTGGCTCAAGCCTGTAATCCCAGCACTTTGGGAGGCCGAGGCGGGTGGATCACGAGGTCAAGAGATCGAGACCATCCTGGTCAACACGGTGAAACCCTGTCTCTACAAAAATACAAAAAAAAAAATTAGCTGGGCATGGTGGCGCGTGCCTGTAGTCCCAGCTACTCAGGAGGCTGAGGCAGGAGAATTGCCTGAATCCAGGAGGCGGAGGTTGCAGTGAGCCGAGATCGCGCCATTGCACTCCAGCCTGGGTAACAAGAGCGAAACTCCGTCCCAAAATATAAAAATAAAAAATAAAAATTATTGATAGTTTGGATGCATAAACATGTGACTTTACTCACAGACATAAATGCTGTTTGTAGTATTGCTACAGAGTTGTGACTGGCAAAGAAATTCTATTTTCTGTAATTTTTTAGCATAAAGGAGAAAACTGTATGGCACATTTATAATTGCACATGTTACATTACCAAGTACATTCCTGATACGTAAGAACTTCTATTTTGACCAAGGTGTTTATGGAAACCAAGTCTTTTGCTGACAGTTTTTCACAGACTAGCTTCAGTCTCCATTCATTCCAGCTTTGTTTCTTCTCTACCACCTATATGCTTGTGGTGCAAAGTTTCTGCATTTATATCATTGTTCAACCTCTAGCCCTGAACCTATGTGTTAAGACTCCTATGAGTTGACAAAGTAGTATAGATTTTACACCTTCTCTAATAGTTGCTACCTAACTACAGATGGAAGTGAATGTCAACCTCATATATACATAACCCATTTTTTTTTAAATTTTTTTTTAAAGACAGGGTTTCACCATGTTGGCCAGGCTGGTCTTGAACTCCTGATCACAGATGATCCGCCTGCCTCGGCCTCCCAAAATGCTGAGATTACAGGCGTGAGCCACCACGCCCAGCCTACATAATCCATTAAATACATACTAAACACGTTCCCATCTCAACTTCCTTTTACCTGGTTCCCCAAAAGATCCCCACAGCCACTCCCATAGTACTTAATCCAAAGGGAAATATGAAGAGCAGAAATCTGAATGGAAAGAAACAGCAATATTAACCAATTATACTTAGAATAATTTCTATAAATGTATATAGTTAGATTGTTTTGAGCAATAGAATGCCAATAATAATTCCTCTCCAAAGACAATTCTATAGTAAAAGCAGAATGAAAATATGCGTTCAAAGATAATAAGGAACAATGTAAAACTCCTGACTACTAAATGTTGTTCATGTGTTTTAAACTGATAATGGTGCTATCAAGTCTATATGATATTTAAATGATCTTTTATGCTTTTAAATGTACTGTAAAAGTTTCCATTTAAAAATATCATAGTTAAAATGTCAAAATTATATCCTTTTTAGCTTTAACTGGTTATGAAATTTTTTAGATATTAATTTTAAAACATTTAGGGGGAGAAATTTTTTAAATTATTTTAGGATGTATAGAAATAAAAATATTTGAAGACCAATGCCCTAGATTCTCTTAGCTTTTTGCCTTTATCAGATTAATTCATTAGTAATCTGTCAACCTGGATAATACTCTAGCTGCCTCATTGAAATGACTTCACAGACTATATGCTAACATATTACACTATCCTTTTGTAGAACTAAAACACAAATTAGCCCCTCCCCAACATTTTAAAATTATTTTGAATGTGTTTCATTATACCAATCAAGATCCCTGGAGGATATATGCCTCTTAAAGTATATGGTAAGGAAAACTTTGTTCCTCTTGATACACAGGTATGGTCTGTAACATATCACAGTTCCATTTTATCTTCTATGTCCTCAAAGTTCAGAGTTAACTTTAGCACTCAGTTTACTTTCTCATAGATTAGGTTTCCTAGCACATAATTATTCCTTGGCCACCACAGTTGCTACTCGCATTAGATCTTCTTTACTTATCTTAATGGTTTTATGGTTTTATTGTACTTATGAGAGAGTGAGTAGATTGCTTGCTCCGGTTGACCTTTAACTCACCCACTGAGCAAATAATACACAAACTAGTTTGGAAAATTCCTTTGAATTAAGCAAATCATCAACCTGAAATGAAAAGAAATATGTTAGATGATGGTATTATTGACAGCTAGATACAATGCTTAGAAAACCCAATTAGTAGTGTATTTATTAGATGGCCAGAAATTTAAAGTATTAAAATCATTACATTTTTCTCTTCTCACTGACAATCCTACTAATTATTCCTGTTTTGTGACCAAAAACCTAGGGAGTAGAAATAGGACATATGGGAAATTCACAGCTGTTTTCAAGAAAACAATAGCCACCTGGACAAATATTATGGATTAAAAATAATTATAATAATTATATAAAGTATACATGCATTGCAATGTCATATTGTACCTTATACATATATACAATTATTATATGCTTAATATAAATAAAAAATTAATATCAAAAAAATTATGAGGCCAAAATTATGGTTAGCAGCCCAGTCTTAGTAAATAGAACAAGAAAGAAATCATGTAGGAAGTGACCATATGATAAAACAGCAAATAGTATTAAGTTCTAAAATATTTTGCAAGGCTACTTAAAATAATTAAATACCATCATTATTATATTTGTAAAAGATTACCAAACCTAATTTAGGAAATGCATGCATTTGTGATAAGCCCTCTGGTAGTAGTTCATATAATGAATTTTTCCCCATTATTTAAAATATTTATTTAAATGCATATATGTCGCTGGGCATGGGCTTGTCCCTGTTATCCCAGAACTTTGGGAAGCTGAGGTGAAGAATCACCTGAGGCCAGGAGTTGGAGACCAGCCTGGGCAACATATTGAGACTGTCTCTACAAAAAATTTAAAAATTAGCTGGGCATGCCAGCATATATACACTGTTTTAGGCAAGTCCAGGGACTGTCGGAGAGTGTCCCTTTTCAGGAATCACACAATGCTTGCAAAGAGGTTGCTCTTCAGTTTAAACACTCTTTTTGCTCTTTTTACCTCGACAAAAAATCCACCATGAAATTTTCCCTTGCAAAAAATAATTTAAAATACATCTTGGAAGGAGAGTTGGCTGGTGTGGTGGCTCATGCCTGTAATCCAGCACCTGGGGAGTTCAAGGCAGGCAGATTGCTTAAGCTTGGGAATTCAAGACCAGCTTGGGGAACATGGGTTTTTGTAAAACCCCATCTGCACAAAAATTACAAAAAATTAACCAGGTGTGGTGGTGCACACTTGTAGTCCCAGCTACTCGGGCGACTGAGGTGGGAGGATCATTTGAGCCTGGGAAGTCAAGGCTGCAGTGAGCCGTGATCACGCCACTATACCACTCTAGCTGGGCTTTGGAGTAAGACACTGTCTTAAAAATAAAAAAGAAAGATAAGAAATGAAACATGGAGAATTCTCCGTATCTTACTTTCATGAGTCCTACCCCTTTTAAGTCTTTCTTTTATAATTCAAACAACATGTGGACTGTGTCTCTGTTACAAAAATGAGGTACCTTGTGTTACTCATCTATTGCTGGAAAAGTATGTTCAAAGTCAGAATTTCATGGTAAAACATCCTCTGTCCACTCATTGTCCTAGGTAGTTTAAATAAAAGCTGATTTCAAAAAAAAAAAAACCAAAAGCTTTATTTCAAAATATTCTGACACCCCAGTTAACTGGAACCAGGACATAATTATCCACATTAGGACTAGGGAATGAACAAAACTTATTTGCTGTTTTGTCATTTTGCCCTCCCTAGTATAAATTCTTGTTGATTAAGTTTAGTGAGACACTTTTTTTATTTCTTTTTGAGACAGAGTCCCTCTCTGTTACCCAGGCTGGGGTGCAGTGGTGAGATCATGGCTCACTGCAAACTCCACTTCCTGGGTTCAAGTGATCCTCCTACTTCAGCCTCCTGAGTAGTTGGTACCACAGGGGCTTGCCACCACACCTGGCTCACTTTCGTATCTTTGTAGAGACAGGGTTTTGCTATGTTGCTCAGGCTGGTCTCAAAGTCCTGGGCTCAAGCAATCCTCCCGCCTTAGCCTCTCAAAGTGCTGGGATTGCACGTGTGAGCCACCATGCCCGGCCTACTGAGGCTTTTCTCCCCATGCCCCATAAATGAAAGGAAGAAAGGAAAACTCTCTTCCACAGTAGTTTAAGCAGAGTCCTTCACTGCCGCTCCAGCCAGCACCATGTCTTTACAAAGGAAACATTTTTTGAGAATAGGAGGAGGGACAAAATGCTAGATATACCAAGCTTGAAGCATTCTTTTAGTTCGCGCCTTTCTGGGGATCTCCAAGTGTAATTCTTAAAATCACAAATTCTCCTTGACTTTAAAATCAGAGGTAGTTATCTATTAAGGTATAGACCATGGACGGGAGACAATAGGCTCAACCACTTTACTAATGGAGAAAGAGACATGCAGATGAGTTGTCATTTACATTTTTTTTTTTTTTTTTAAGAAATAGGGTTACTGCTGTGTTACCCAGGCTAGAGTGCAGTAGCTATACCGGCTATTCACAGGCATAGTCATAACACAGTGCAGCTTCTAATTCCTGTCCTCAAGCTATTCTCCTACCTTAGCCTCCTGAGTAGCGGGAACTACAAGCGTACCCTATCACGCTCAGCCCAAAAACCCAACTTACACTAGCTAACTTAAAATAGAAATGTATTGGCTCAAATAATTCAGAATGACAAGGCTATTGCTGTTAATCTAGGTTCAGGTTCAAACATTGTTATCAAGTTCTCTTTTTTTGGCTCTATTTCTTTTTGTATGTTGCTGTAGGGACCAAGGGAAAGTTCTCCCTCTGCCCTCTAAAACTTTGCTGAAAATGAACTGACAATAGGCAGATTCGTTTTAAAAAAGAGATGTAAATTTATGTAACATGTTTATGCATGGGGGTATTGCAAGGGCATGATTACCCAGCAACCCAATGAGGCTCAGATGCTTGTATACCCTTCTTCATAGGAGAAAAGAAGATGTGGAAAATGTGGCCATTTTGAGGCACAGTTAATTATTTTTAGGGGAGACGAATGGGCCTGTTGCACAGATAATGGTTAGTAAATAATTCTCTTTGAGAATCTAATGGGACCAGAGAACAGTATGTGGGCTCTGGGTGTGATGTTTAATTTTTGGTCTCTTCCTTCCTGATATAATAACCTTCTCTGGTTAATGAAATTTGGGGGGGAGGATCAATGGCAATTATGTTCCTCTTTGGTGGGTCCAGTTTCTAGGTAGATAAAAGATATCCAGAGAATAGCCTCACCCTGTGCTTTGGGAAAAACAGAGGATTGAGAAGTGAGGAAAGTCAGAGAGACCTGAGACTGCTTCTTTGGTTCATTGTGTCAAGTCTCCATATTTTGGGGTATCATTTTCTGAGCCCAAACTTTGGTATCATGGTAAAGAGACTCTTTCTCAGTGTTGCAGGAATCGTGGTTCATGGTGGCCCCAGAGTTTTATCTATCAGCATTGTGAGTTCATATTAAAGAGGAACTTACCCCATTAATTTTTTGTTTGGGATGGGTTATACTCCAATTCCAAAGCAAGACCAAGGACGGTACTCAAGTGATAGGCCTACTGCTATTGACAGAGAAGATAAAACCAGAAGGAAAAAGGAAGAAAAACTTGTTAGTCAAACAAAAGTGTCAGCTCTGAGAGGGACTAGAAAGCAAATTATAATCATCATAAAACTCACAGAAATGGCTATAAATTTAGGAGTGTTTAAAATGAACCTGTTTTTTTTTTTTTTTTTTTTTTTT